>NC_091157.1:53487122-53542266 GCF_040958095.1 Procambarus clarkii
TTATAGTAAATCGTCAGTTGTATCCTCTGATTTTTGTCTGTAGGGATAACATTTCTATTAACAATATCTTTCAGGACCCTTTCCTCTGTTTTATGAGCTGTGGAAAAGAAGTTCCTGTAAAATAGTCTAATAGGGGGTATAGGTGTTGTGTTAGTTGTCTCTTCGGAGGTTGCATGGCTTTTCACTTTCCTTCTTATGATGTCTTCGATGAAACCATTGGAGAAGCCGTTATTGACTAGAACCTGCCTTACCCTACAGAGTTCTTCGTCGACTTGCTTCCATTCTGAGCTGTGGCTGAGAGCACGGTCGACGTATGCGTTAACAACACTCCTCTTGTACCTGTCAGGGCAGTCGCTGTTGGCATTTAGGCACATTCCTATGTTTGTTTCCTTTGTGTAGACTGCAGTGTGGAAACCTCCGCCCTTTTCCATGACTGTTACATCTAGAAAAGGCAGCTTCCCATCCTTTTCCGTCTCGTAAGTGAAACGCAGCACGGAACTCTGCTCAAATGCCTCCTTCAGCTCCTGCAGATGTCTGACATCAGGTACCTGTGTAAAAATGTCGTCAACATACCTGCAGTATATGGCCGGTTTCAAGTTCATGTCGACTAAGACTTTTTGCTCGATGGTACCCATGTAGAAGTTTGCAAACAGGACACCTAGGGGAGAACCCATAGCGACCCCATCTACTTGCTTATACATGTGCCCATCCGGGCTCAAGAAGGGTGCCTCTTTAGTACAAGCTTGGAGTAGTTTCCTCAGAATACTTTCTGGCATGTCAAGAGGAGTACAGGCTGGATCACGATACACTCTGTCGGCTATCATTCCGATTGTCTCGTCCACAGGTACGTTGGTAAACAGCGATTCTACGTCCAACGAGGCTCTTATCCCTGTGGCCCGTGCGCCCCGCAGTAAGTCCACAAATTCCTTTGGAGACTTCAGGCTGAAGGCGCAAGGAACATAAGGAGTCAGCAGGCCGTTGAGTCGCTTCGCCAATCTGTACGTGGGTGTGGGTATCTGGCTAATGATTGGCCGAAGTGGGTTTCCAGGCTTGTGCGTCTTGACATTTCCATACGCATATCCAGGTTTATATTCCCCAATGATCTTTGGCAGGTGGAGTCCGGATTTCTTGGCGTTCACAGTTTCGATCAGTTTGTTGACCTTTGCTTTTAATTCGGCTGTAGTGTCCTTCGTTACCCTTTGGAACTTAGTTTGGTCAGAGAGTATGATGTTCATTTTCGCCAGATATTCGTCTTTTTTAAGAATGACATATATTGGCGACTTGTCACCTCTCCTGACAACTATCTCCTTGTTCTCACGAAGGCTTTTAGCTGCCGCTCTAAGCTCGGGGGACAGTATGGTGCTTCTGTAGTTGCCTCGATTCTTTCCTCCTTCTGCAATAAGTTCTGCTTGTAAGGTATCTTTGGTAGTGACCTTCTTTTGTGTCTCGAGGTCGAATATGTCGTCCAACAGAATTTCCAACTCCACTTTCCGGGCCATTTCACTCGGTCTGGACATAACATGACAGTTTATGCCCAGATTTAGGAGAGTGACTTGGTCCTCAGTGAGGTTAATTCCTGCAAGGTTCAGGAAGCCATCTCTTGGTCGTGGAATTGCCATAGGTCCTCCATATAATGTTGTTAGTTTCTTGATAATCCTTGTTTCAGTGCTGAGGTGATGTTGGTCTGTGAGGATGTCGAGGTGTTGTTCAATGCATTGAACAACACCTCGACATCCTCACAGACCAACATCACCTCAGCACTGAAACAAGGATTATCAAGAAACTAACAACATTATATGGAGGACCTATGGCAATTCCACGACCAAGAGATGGCTTCCTGAACCTTGCAGGAATTAACCTCACTGAGGACCAAGTCACTCTCCTAAATCTGGGCATAAACTGTCATGTTATGTCCAGACCGAGTGAAATGGCCCGGAAAGTGGAGTTGGAAATTCTGTTGGACGACATATTCGACCTCGAGACACAAAAGAAGGTCACTACCAAAGATACCTTACAAGCAGAACTTATTGCAGAAGGAGGAAAGAATCGAGGCAACTACAGAAGCACCATACTGTCCCCCGAGCTTAGAGCGGCAGCTAAAAGCCTTCGTGAGAACAAGGAGATAGTTGTCAGGAGAGGTGACAAGTCGCCAATATATGTCATTCTTAAAAAAGACGAATATCTGGCGAAAATGAACATCATACTCTCTGACCAAACTAAGTTCCAAAGGGTAACGAAGGACACTACAGCCGAATTAAAAGCAAAGGTCAACAAACTGATCGAAACTGTGAACGCCAAGAAATCCGGACTCCACCTGCCAAAGATCATTGGGGAATATAAACCTGGATATGCGTATGGAAATGTCAAGACGCACAAGCCTGGAAACCCACTTCGGCCAATCATTAGCCAGATACCCACACCCACGTACAGATTGGCGAAGCGACTCAACGGCCTGCTGACTCCTTATGTTCCTTGCGCCTTCAGCCTGAAGTCTCCAAAGGAATTTGTGGACTTACTGCGGGGCGCACGGGCCACAGGGATAAGAGCCTCGTTGGACGTAGAATCGCTGTTTACCAACGTACCTGTGGACGAGACAATCGGAATGATAGCCGACAGAGTGTATCGTGATCCAGCCTGTACTCCTCTTGACATGCCAGAAAGTATTCTGAGGAAACTACTCCAAGCTTGTACTAAAGAGGCACCCTTCTTGAGCCCGGATGGGCACATGTATAAGCAAGTAGATGGGGTCGCTATGGGTTCTCCCCTAGGTGTCCTGTTTGCAAACTTCTACATGGGTACCATCGAGCAAAAAGTCTTAGTCGACATGAACTTGAAACCGGCCATATACTGCAGGTATGTTGACGACATTTTTACACAGGTACCTGATGTCAGACATCTGCAGGAGCTGAAGGAGGCATTTGAGCAGAGTTCCGTGCTGCGTTTCACTTACGAGACGGAAAAGGATGGGAAGCTGCCTTTTCTAGATGTAACAGTCATGGAAAAGGGCGGAGGTTTCCACACTGCAGTCAACAAGGAAACAAACATAGGAATGTGCCTAAATGCCAACAGCGACTGCCCTGACAGGTACAACAGGAGTGTTGTTAACGCATACGTCGACCGTGCTCTCAGCCACAGCTCAGAATGGAAGCAAGTCGACGAAGAACTCTGTAGGGTAAGGCAGGTCCTAGTCAATAACGGCTTCTCCAATGGTTTCATCGAAGACATCATAAGAAGGAAAGTGAAAAGCCATGCAACCTCTGAAGAGACAACTAACACAACACCTATACCCCCTATTAGACTATTTTACAGGAACTTCTTTTCCACAGCTCATAAAACGGAGGAAAGGGTCCTGAAAGATATTGTTAATAGAAACGTTATCCCTACAGACAAAAATCAGAGGATACAACTGACGATTTACTATAAAACCAGAAAAACGGCCAGCCTACTCATGAGAAACTCTCCAGACACAAAACAGAACGCTTTAAAAGAGACTAACGTCGTCTATGCCTTCAAATGCCCACTTGGGGACTGTAAGCTCCAAAAAACCCAGTATATAGGCAAGACAACAACATCTCTTTCTAGACGTTTAACGATGCATAAGCAACAGGGCTCCATTAAGGAACATATAATCTCTTCCCATAACCAAACCATCGCCAGAGAAATCCTAGTAAACAACACAGAAATCATCGATAGATACAGCGATAGCAAGCGGCTTGACGTTTGCGAGGCACTACACATCAAGAAGTCAACACCAGCAATCAACAGCCAATTATTGCACAACTATATTCTACCCACCTCAAGACTCCGCTCCAATATAGAAGCATCAAGAAATATGGACCAATAGGCTTTCTACAAACACTTCTATTCAATACCCATTGTTTCTGTTCTGTCTTGTGTTGATACTTTTAATACCCTATTAATATCCCCTCTTGTTCTGTCTTGTGTTAATGCCACATCACCCCTCCCACCTCACTCAAATGTAGATATAAAATCAGAGATACGTAAGTTCTAATCAGTTGTGTATTTGTGAAGTCTTTGAAAATGTAATAAGTTTTACGAAACGCGCCCGTGTCGCGTCAGACTAGAAATAAAAATTAATTTTGGAGAAGTGATTTTTGATTTACCTCCAACAGTGAAGCGTAATGTACGAAAGATTGAGAAAATTCGTGTTAGAATTATTAATCTTACTTTTTCGGTCATATTTAATAATATATATATATAATTATATAGGTCATATGTTTTTGTATTTTTGCTGATTTGTTAGTAAATAATAAAAGAAATATAAATTATTTGATTTTTTTACCCTTAAATTAGTTTTAATATTTAAATTATGAACAATAATATATAATATAACAAAATATAAGAAAAATAATAATACATAAAATAAAATATAATAAAAATAATATAATATAATATAAAATAATATAATTTAATTTCAAGAAATTTAACTTTAAACACTAAGATGTGAAAAGGGTTCAGATTAGGCTCAAACCTTTCACAAGAGATTCATATTGGTGTATGAATGGATTATGAATGACTCATGTTAGGAGTGCAAAGTTGCCACAACATCTCAAATTAGTGTTAGATACATATGTCTTGGTTATAAGTTTTGGAAACCTATTTAAGTCCACACACAATATCGTATCTGATACGATAAAACAAACGTTTCCAATCCTTTCAACTCCTTTCCAGATATGTTGTGGCAACCTAAAATTGTTTGCTTTGTTTGTTTAAATAGAGTAATGCAGAAGATGTACAATGACCACAACAAAGCAGCAGCAACATCAGGATCTGCGGTTTTGTGCAAGAATTCAACTAACTAGGAACCGCTTATTTTGATAAAAGGAAGCCTTTTATCAAAATACACAAAACATAAGTACACTTATATAGCATCAAGCTTCGATACCCATGTGCATAGGAAATAGTCATACAGGTTCCAGAAGTTGGGAGGAAATGTCAGCACTGTGGAGAAATGCCCGACACACACCACTGAAACATTATCTAACACAGTGCAGTCACAAACCCAATATGATAACTATGATTCAACAGAGCAGAAGAAGTTGTCAAACACATGCAGCATATTCATACTAAAACGAACATACAAGTCATAAATACTCATACTCTGCCTAAATAAAAGAGAAACAAAAACAAGTAACACATAGTGGGCCAGCCAGAGGCTTAAGGCCTATGCCAGAATAACACTGAAACAAATAAAAATAAAAATGTGTTAGTCTACTGTACTTTGAAGAGTAGGTGTTAGTTTATTGAGCTTTGAAGGGCAGGTGTAAGTCTACCGAGCTTTGCAGGGCAGGTGTTAGTCTACTGTGCTTTGAAAGTCAGGTGTTAGTCTACTGTGCTTTGAAGGTCAGATGTTCGTCTACCGAGCTTTGAAGGTCAGGTATTAGTGTACTGTGCTTTGCAGGGCAGGTATTAGTCAACTGTGCTTTGCAGGGCAAGTGTTAGTCTACTGTGCTTTGAAGGTCATGTGATATTATACTATGCTTTGAAGGTCAGGTCTTAGTCTACTGTGCTTTGAAGGTCAGGTGCTAGTCTACTGTGCTTTGAAGGTCAGGTGCTAGTCTACTGTGCTATGAAGGTCAGGTGCTAGTCTACTGTGCTCTGAAGGTCAGGTGCTAGTCTACTGTGCTTTGAAGGTCAGGTGCTAGTGTACTGTGCTTTGAAGGTCAGGTGCTAGTGTACTGTGCTCTGAAGGTCAGGTGCTAGTCTACTGTGCTCTGAAGGTCAGGTGCCAGTCTACTGTGCTTTGAAGGTCATGTGCTAGGGTGCTGTGCTCTGAAGGTCAGGTGCTAGTCTACTGTGCTTTGAAGGTGAGGTATTAGTGTACTGTGCTTTGAAGGTCAGGTATTAGTGTACTGTGCTGTGAAGGTCAGGAGTTAGTATACTGTGCTTTGAAGGTCAGGTGTTAGTCTACTGTGCTTTGAAGGTCAGGTGTTAATGTACTGTGCTCTGAAGGTCAGGTATTAGTCTACTGTGCTTTGAAGGGCAATTGTAAATCTACGGTGCTTTGCAGGTCAGATGCAAGTCTACTGTGCTTTAAGGTCAGGTGTTAGTCTTCTAAGCTTAGAAGATCAGGTGTTAATCTTATAAACCTTGAAGGTCAGAAGTGAGCCAACTGTGCTTTGAAGGACAAGTGTTTGTCTACTAAACTTTGAGGGTCAAGTGAGAGAAAACTGTACTGTGAAAAACTGTGAAAACACACACACACACACACACACACACACACACACACACACACACACACACACACACACACACACACACACACACACACACACACACACACAACGCGAACAAGGGACACGTTCCTTGGACGCGAACAAGGGGACACAGGTGGAAACTGAGTACCCACATGAGCCACAGAGACGTTAGAAGGAACTTTTTCAGTGTCAGGTTAGTTAACGGATGGAATGCATTAGACAGTGATGTGGTGGAGGCTGACTCCATACACAGTTTTAAATGTAGATATGATAGAGCCCAGTAGGCTCAGGAATCTGTACACCAGTTGATTGACAGTTGAGAGGCGGGACCAAAGAGCCAAAGCTCAACCCCCGCAAGCACAAATAGGTGAGTACACACACACACACACACACACACAGGAGGTATCACAGGAAAAGTAAAATAAACACAAATAAGTCATAAATGAAAATCAAACACTCTAACATTGGAAAAATTATTGAAATGGAAATAATTTTCTTTTTCTTTTACAGAATTCTTCAAAATTTTCATGATCATTTAATCATGGTGGTGGTTCTGGACCTAGACGACCGGGGGAAGACCATCATTGGAAACCAGGGACCTATGGCGTTTTAAGACAATCAGATTGGCTAAAACGCGGATCCTCCTTTTTGTTCTGTTAATAGCACCCTGCTGTTCCTGAGAGAGAAACAAACATTATTCTAATCTTACAGTAAACAATAATTATGTAAGTCTCGATTTAAAAAATCTTGCCCAAACGTTCATGATTGTTTTTTAAGTGTACTAAGTAAGATAAGTGTCTTGCTTCACTATCATAAAACACAAGTCTTATATGTGGCATTTTGGGAGAAGCCGGAGTACAGTACTGTATACGTCTGGTGGTTGGAGGGGGGGGGGGATGTTGCTGCGATACAACCCCATGTAATTCCAGAGAAGACGGGCACGTATACAACCCTTACAGTCACAATTATATTTTATATAATTATAAAGCAAGTGTGTGAGGATGGGTGGAGCGGACATGCAATACAGGACCAGTGTGAGATGTGGGAGGGCAAGACACAGTCCAGAAGGCAAGTGTGAGACATGGGAGGAACAGCAATCACTTTCGGAATCAACACAGCAAATTTACTGTTTTACCGAAATCCAGCTATAAAAACATCCTGAAGATCATGGCAGAGACCATAATCAATTGCCTACAGATGATGAAGAACGCCTCACAACAACAGACTCAAGAAATCACTTGTGTAATAATGGACAAGTTCCTGCAGCAGACCTCAGTTACACAAGAAACAGAATGAGACAAGACAGAGCACAAGAGGACAAACAACGCGACATGGACATACAGACAACCAACAACAGTCGGGTAGTCAAGACACCAGACTATAAAAATCCACAAAAACAACTGCAAGAAGTAGTGGCAACTCAAGATCAACGGAATCATTCAACACAAGAGACAGACAATAAACTTAAGTCAGTGAACCATCACTTGGCCAAGTCCCAAGTCCAAACTGGATTGGTAACTGACAAATTTAAAAAACTCTTCACAAGTCAGCGTCTTTCCTTGTGTAGCTTCTGGCCCCTCAGCCCGCCGGTTAGTCGTATGGTCAAAAAAGGCTTTTGGACGCGGCTGCTCGCAGCCTGACGTATGAATCCGGTAATTCTTGGAGGTGTTTTTCAAGGAGGTGTGTTTGTGTAGCGGGAGTGTGTCAACTTTTAAGCGGTCCCAATAATTATGATGACTTATAGAGCGCATTCTGAAGTAGAGTTGAAGTAGAACTTCTGGTTGCAATTCTTTTAACCATGTCGTAGCTCAGTCGATTAGGGCAGCGTCTGGGATGCTCTCGGACGTAGGTTCGAACCCTCGTTACGGCCCATATGTATTTGTTCATTTGAGGCATCACGCTATTGTCATTTCTGTGTGTAATGAAGTAAGGGCGAAGAGGTAGAACGGCCTATTGACAGAGCTCGAGTGCATGGGGTAATTGCGTAAAATCATGGTTTGTGTCTCGGAGAGGCTGCAGGATCCAAGTAAAGTCAGAAGAACTTCTGGATGCAATTCTGTTAACCTCGTTGTAACTCAGTCGATTAAGGCAGTGTATGGGATGCTCTCGGACATAGGTTCGAACCCTCGTCACTGCCTTTGTGGATTTGTTCATGCAGGAAATTCTGTAGTTAGTTGGAGACTCTCAAACGGGTGTTCAACTTTACAAACAGAAATGCTATTCAAAATGCTTTGGAACATACTCTTCCTGAACACAGACAACATGTTATACATACAGATTCGAGAACTGCCACTGAAACCTTCCAACAAGAACACATACGTGATAACATCCATCTGACCACAAACGTCATAGCATTAATGCAAAGATTCAAAAGTCAAGGCCGTCGGGTACTTATCAACTTGGTTCCAAGTCATGTGGGATTAATAGGGAAGGATATTGTACACAAAGTTTCAGAACTTGCAACTAAGAGAAGAAATATACACATTTACATTTCACAGAGTCCATCACGATTTAAGTGAGTACAGTTAATTTAAATAGAGTAATGCAGAAGATGTACAGTGACCACAACAAAGCAGCAGCAACATCAGGATCTGCGGTTTTGTGCAAGAATACAACTAACTAGGAACCGCTTATTTTGATAAAAGGAAGCCTTTTATCAAAATACACAAAACATAAGTACACTTATATAGCATCAAGCTTCGATACCCATGTGCATAGGAAATAGGCATACAGGTTCCAGAAGTTGGGAGGAAATGTCAGTACTGTGGAGAAATGCCCGACACACACACCACTGCAACATTATCTAACACAGTGCAGTCACAAACCCAATATGATAACTATGATTCAACAGAGCAGAAGAAGTTGTCAAACACATGCAGCATATTCATACTGAAACGAACATACAAGTCATAAATACTCATACTCTGCCTAAATAAAAGAGAAACAAAAACAAGTAACACATAGTGTGCCAGCCAGAGGCTTAAGGCCTTTGCCAGAATAACACTGAAACAAATAAAAATAAAAATGTGTTAGTCTACTGTACCTTGAAGAGTAGGTGTTAGTTTATTGAGCTTTGAAGGGCAGGTGTAAGTCTACCGAGCTTTGCAGGGCAGGTGTTAGTCTACTGTGCTTTGAAAGTCAGGTGTTAGTCTACTGTGCTTTGAAGGTCAGATGTTCGTCTACCGAGCTTTGAAGGTCAGGTATTAGTCTACTGTGCTTTGCAGGGCAGGTATTAGTCAACTGTGCTTTGCAGGGCAAGTGTTAGTCTACTGTGCTTTGAAGGTCATGTGATATTATACTATGCTTTGAAGGTCAGGTCTTAGTCTACTGTGCTTTGAAGGTCAGGTGCTAGTCTACTGTGCTTTGAAGGTCAGGTGCTAGTCTACTGTGCTATGAAAGTCAGGTGCTAGTCTACTGTGCTCTGAAGGTCAGGTGCTAGTCTACTGTGCTTTGAAGATTAGATGCTAGTCTACTGTGCTCTGAAGGTCAGGTGCTAGTCTACTGTGCTTTGAAGGTCAGGTGCTAGTGTACTGTGCTTTGAAGGTCAGGTGCTAGTGTACTGTGCTCTGAAGGTCAGGTGCTAGTCTACTGTGCTCTGAAGGTCAGGTGCCAGTCTACTGTGCTTTGAAGGTCATGTGCTAGGGTGCTGTGCTCTGAAGGTCAGGTGCTAGTCTACTGTGCTTTGAAGGTGAGGTATTAGTGTACTGTGCTTTGAAGGTCAGGTATTAGTGTACTGTGCTCTGAAGGTCAGGAGTTAGTATACTGTGCTTTGAAGGTCAGGTGTTAGTCTACTGTGCTTTGAAGGTCAGGTGTTAAAGTACTGTGCTCTGAAGGTCAGGTATTAGTCTACTGTGCTTTGAAGGGCAATTGTAAATCTACGGTGCTTTGCAGGTCAGATGCAAGTCTACTGTGCTTTAAGGTCAGGTGTTAGTCTTCTAAGCTTAGAAGATCAGGTGTTAATCTTATAAACCTTGAAGGTCAGAAGTGAGCCAACTGTGCTTTGAAGGACAAGTGTTTGTCTACTAAACTTTGAGGGTCAAGTGAGAGAAAACTGTACTGTGAAAACACATACACACACACACACACACACACACACACACACACACACACACACACACACACACACACACACACACACACACACACACACACCCACACACACAAATACACACACACACACACACACACACACACACACACACACACACACACACACACACACACACACACACACACACACACACACACACACACACACACACACACACACACACACACACTCACACACACACACACACACACACACACACACAACGCGAACAAGGGACACGTTCCTTGGACGCGAACAAGAGGACACAGGTGGAAACTGAGTACCCACATGAGCCACAGAGACGTTAGAAGGAACTTTTTCAGTGTCAGGTTAGTTAACGGATGGAATGCATTAGACAGTGATGTGGTGGAGGCTGACTCCATACACAGTTTTAAATGTAGATATGATAGAGCCCACTAGGCTCAGGAATCTGTACACCAGTTGATTGACAGTTGAGAGGCGGGACCAAAGAGCCAAAGCTCAACCCCCGCAAGCACAAATAGGTGAGTACACACACACACACACACAGGAGGTATCACAGGAAAAGTAAAATAAACACAAATAAGTCATAAATGAAAATCAAACACTCTAACATTGGAAAAATTATTGAAATGGAAATAATTTTATTTTTATTTTACAGAATTCTTCAAAATTTTCATGATCATTTAATCATGGTGGTGGTTCTGGACCTAGACGACCGGGGGAAGACCATCATTGGAAACCAGGGACCTATGGCGTTTTAAGACAATCAGATTGGCTAAAACGCGGATCCTCCTTTTTGTTCTGTTAATAGCACCCTGCTGTTCCTGAGAGAGAAACAAACATTATTCTAATCTTACAGTAAACAATAATTATGTAAGTCTCGATTTAAAAAAATCTTGCCCAAACGTTCATGTTTTTTTTTTAAGTGTACTAAGTAAGATAAGTGTCTTGCTTCACTATCATAAAACACAAGTCTTATATGTGGCATTTTGGGAGAAGCCGGAGTACACTACTGTATACGTCTGGTGGTTGGAGGGTGGGGGGGATGTTGCTGCGATACAACCCCATGTAATTCCAGAGAAGACGGGCACGTATACAACCCTTACAGTCACAATTATATTTTATATAATTATAAAGCAAGTGTGTGAGGATGGGTGGAGCGGACATGCAATACAGGACCAGTGTGAGATGTGGGAGGGCAAGACACATTCCAGAAGGCAAGTGTGAGACATGGGAGGAACAGCAATCACTTTCGGAATCAACACAGCAAATTTACTGTTTTACCGAAATCCAGCTATAAAAACATCCTGAAGATCATGGCAGAGACCATAATCAATTGCCTACAGATGATGAAGAACGCCTCACAACAACAGACTCAAGAAATCACTTGTGTAATAATGGACAAGTTCCTGCAGCAGACCTCAGTTACACAAGAAACAGAATGAGACAAGACAGAGCACAAGAGGACAAACAACGCGACATGGACATACAGACAACCAACAACAGTCGGGTAGTCAAGACACCAGACCATAAAAATCCACAAAAACAACTGCAAGAAGTAGTGGCAACTCAAGATCAAAGGAATCATTCAACACAAGAGACAGACAATAAACTTAAGTCAGTTAACCATCACTTGGCCAAGTCCCAAGTCCAAACTGGATTGGTAACTGACAAATTTAAAAAACTCTTCACAAGTCAGCGTCTTTCCTTGTGTAGCTTCTGGGGTTCAATGGCCCCTCAGCCCGCCGGTTAGTCGTATGGTCAAAAAAGGCTTTTGGACTCGGCTGCTCGCAGCCTGATGTATGAATCCGGTAATTCTTGGAGGTGTTTGTCAAGGAGGTGTGTTTGTGTAGCGGGAGTGTGTCAACTTTTAAGCGGTCCCAATAATTAAGATGACATAGAGCGCATTCTGAAGTAGAGTTGAAGTAGAACTTCTGGTTGCAATTCTTTTAACCATGTCGTAGCTCAGTCGATTAGGGCAGCGTCTGGGATGCTCTCGGACGTAGGTTCGAACCCTCGTTACGGCCCATATGTATTTGTTCATTTGAGGCATCACGCTATTGTCATTTCTGTGTGTAATGAAGTAAGGGCGAAGAGGTAGAACGGCCTATTGACAGAGCTCGAGTGCATGGGGTAATTGCGTAAAATCATGGTTTGTGTCTCGGAGAGGCTGCAGGATCCAAGTAAAGTCAGAAGAACTTCTGGATGCAATTCTGTTAACCTTGTTGTAACTCAGTCGATTAAGGCAGTGTATGGGATGCTCTCGGACATAGGTTCGAACCCTCGTCACTGCCTTTGTGGATTTGTTCATGCAGGAAATTCTGTAGTTAGTTGGAGACTCTCAAACGGGTGTTCAACTTTACAAACAGAAATGCTAGCCATTAAAAATGCTTTGGAACATACTCTTGCTGAACACAGACAACATGTTATCATACATACAGATTCGAGAACTTGCCACTGAAACCTTCCAACAAGAACACATACGTGATAACATCCATCTGACCACAAACGTCATAGCATCAATGCAAAGATTCAAAAGTCAAGACCGTCGGGTACTTATCAACTTGGTTCCAAGTCATGTGGGATTAATAGGGAAGGATATTGTGCACAAAGTTTCAGAACTTGCAACTAAGAGAAGAAATATACACATTTACATTTCACAGAGTCCATCACGATTTAAGTGAGTACAGTTAATTTAAATAGAGTAATGCAGAAGATGTACAGTGACCACAACAAAGCAGCAGCAACATCAGGATCTGCGGTTTTGTGCAAGAATTCAACTAACTAGGAACCGCTTATTTTGATAAAAGGAAGCCTTTTATCAAAATACACAAAACATAAGTACACTTATATAGCATCAAGCTTCGATACCCATGTGCATAGGAAATAGGCATACAGGTTCCAGAAGTTGGGAGGAAATGTCAGCACTGTGGAGAAATGCCCGACACACACCACTGAAACATTATCTAACACTGTGCAGTCACAAACCCAATATGATAACTATGATTCAACAGAGCAGAAGAAGTTGTCAAACACATGCAGCATATTCATACTGAAACGAACATACAAGTCATAAATACTCATACTCTGCCTAAATAAAAGAGAAACAAAAACAAGTAACACATAGTGGGCCAGCCAGAGGCTTAGGCTACCTTGAGGCTACCTTGAGGTGCTTCCGGGGCTTAGTGTCCCCGCGGCCCGGTCGTCGACCAGGCCTCCTGGTTGCTGGACTGATCAACCAGGCTGTTAGACGCGGCTGCTCGCAGCCTGACGTATGAGTCACAGCCTGGTTGATCAGGTATCCTTTGGAGGTTAGGCTTAAGGCCTATGCCAGAATAACACTGAAACAAATGAAAATAAAAATGTGTTAGTCTACTGTACTTTGAAGAGTAGGTGTTAGTTTATTGAGCTTAGAAGGGCAGGTGCAAGTCTACCGAGCTTTGCAGGGCAGGTGTTAGTCTACTGTGCTTTGAAAGTCAGGTGTTAATCTACTGTGCTTTGAAGGTCAGATGTTCGTCTACCGAGCTTTGAAGGTCAGGTATTAGTCTACTGTGCTTTGCAGGGCAGGTATTAGTCAACTGTGCTTTGCAGGGCAAGTGTTAGTCTACTGTGCTTTGAAGGTCATGTGATATTATACTATGCTTTGAAGGTCAGGTCTTAGTCTATTGTGCTTTGAAGGTCAGGTGCTAGTCTACTGTGCTTTGAAGGTCAGGTGCTAGTCTACTGTGCTATGAAGGTCATGTGCTAGTCTACTCTCAAACTCTCAAACTAGTAGACTCTCAAACGGGTGTTCAACTTTACAAACAGAAATGCTATTCAAAATGCTATGGAACATACTCTTGCTGAACACAGACAACATGTTATACATACAGATTCGAGAACTGCCACTGAAACCTTCCAACAAGAACACATACGTGATAACATCCATCTGACCACAAACGTCATAGCATTAATGCAAAGATTCAAAAGTCAAGGCCGTCGGGTACTTATCAACTTGGTTCCAAGTCATGTGAGATTAATAGGGAAGGATATTGTACACAAAGTTTCAGAACTTGCAACCAAGAGAAGAAATATAGACATTTACATTTCACAGAGTCCGTCACGATTTAAGTGAGTACAATTAATTTAAATAGAGTAATGCAGAAGATGTACAGTGACCACAACAAAGCAGCAGCAACATCAGGTTCTGCGGTTTTGTGCAAGAATTCAACTAACTAGGAACCGCTTATTTTGATAAAAGGAAGCCTTTTATCAAAAAACACAAAACATAAGTACACTTATATAGCATCAAGCTTCGATACCCATGTGCATAGGAAATAGGCATACAGGTTCCAGAAGTTGGGAGGAAATGTCAGCACTGTGGAGAAATGCCCGACACACACCACTGCAACATTATCTAACACAGTGCAGTCACAAACCCAATATGATAACTATGATTCAACAGAGCAGAAGAAGTTGTCAAACACATGCAGCACATTCATACTGAAACGAACATACAAGTCATAAATACTCATACTCTGCCTAAATAAAAGAGAAACAAAAACAAGTAACACATAGTGGGCCAGCCAGAGGCTTAAGGCCTATGCCAGAATAACACTGAAACAAATAAAAATAAAAATGTGTTAGTCTACTGTACTTTGAAGAGTAGGTGTTAGTTTATTGAGCTTTGAAGGGCAGGTGTAAGTCTACCGAGCTTTGCAGGGCAGGTGTTAGTCTACTGTGCTTTGAAAGTCAGGTGTTAGTCTACTGTGCTTTGAAGGTCAGATGTTCGTCTACCGAGCTTTGAAGGTCAGGTATTAGTCTACTGTGCTTTGCAGGGCAGGTATTAGTCAACTGTGCTTTGCAGGGCAAGTGTTAGTCTACTGTGCTTTGAAGGTCATGTGATATTATACTATGCTTTGAAGGTCAGGTCTTAGTCTACAGTGCTTTGAAGGTCAGGTGCTAGTCTACTGTACTTTGAAGGTCAGGTGCTAGTCTACTGTGCTATGAAGGTCAGGTGCTAGTCTACTGTGCTCTGAAGGTCAGGTGCTAGTCTACTGTGCTTTGAAGATTAGATGCAAGTCTACTGTGCTTTGAAGGTCAGGTGCTAGTCTACTGTGCTTTGAAGGTCAGGTGCTAGTGTACTGTGCTTTAAAGGTCAGGTGCTAGTGTACTGTGCTCTGAAGGTCAGGTGCTAGTCTACTGTGCTCTGAAGGTCAGGTGCCAGTCTACTGTGCTTTGAAGGTCAGGTGCTAGGGTGCTGTGCTCTGAAGGTCAGGTGCTAGTCTACTGTGCTTTGAAGGTGAGGTATTAGTGTACTGTGCTTTGAAGGTCAGGTATTAGTGTACTGTGCTCTGAAGGTCAGGAGTTAGTATACTGTGCTTTGAAGGTCAGGTGTTAATCAACTGTGCTTTGAAGGTCAGGTGTTAATGTACTGTGCTCTGAAGGTCAGGTATTAGTCTACTGTGCTTTGAAGGGCAATTGTAAATCTACGGTGCTTTGCAGGTCAGATGCAAGTCTACTGTGCTTTAAGGTCAGGTGTTAGTCTTCTAAGCTTAGAAGATCAGGTGTTAATCTTATAAACCTTGAAGGTCAGAAGTGAGCCAACTGTGCTTTGTAGGACAAGTGTTTGTCTACTAAACTTTGAGGGTCAAGTGAGAGAAAACTGTACTCTGAAGGGCTGGTGTTAATCTACTGTGCTTTGAGTTGCAGGAATTAGTATATTTAGCTCTGAAGGTCACGTATTAGTGTATTGAACTTTGAAGATAACTTATTAATCTATTGATCTTTGAAAGTCAGGTATTAGTCTACTATGCTTTGAAAGTAAGTTGTTAGTCTATTGTGTTTTAATTGTTGTCTTAGTCTTCTCTGCTTAGCAAGTACGGTTTTGGCTACTAAGATTTGAAGATCATGTGTTAGTCTACTAATCTTTTGAAGTTAGGTGTTAGTCTACTAAACTTTTGAAGTTAGGTGTTAGTCTACTAATTTTTTGAAGTTAGGTGTTAGTCTACAAAGCTTTCAAGGTCAGGGATTACTCTACTCTGATTTGAGGGTCTGGCGTTAATCTAATAATTTTTTAAGTTTCGATGTGAATCTGAGATTTCAAAGGTCAGGTAATAGTCAACACAGTTTTTAAGGTCAGGTCTTAATCTTCTGATTTTGAAGGTTGTTTATTAGTCTACTGAGCTTTGAAGGTCTGGTATTAGTTTACTGAGCTTTGAAGGTCAGGCACTAGTTTACTTTGCTTTGAAGGTCAGGTATTAGTTTACTGAACTTTGACGGTCATTTAGTAGTGTAATGTGCTTTGAAGATAAGGTGTTTGTCTACTAATCTTTGAAAGATCATGGGTTAGGCACCAAAGCTTTGAACAATAGATTTCAGTCTACTGAGCTTTTTAGGTCAGGAAATAGTCAACTGAGCTTTAAATGTCTGCTATTAGTCTGCAGACCTTTGTAACATAATAATTACCCATCTCATTGCGTTCTCGTTGTAGAGGGTTGATTCGTGCTGCTTCCCAGTGATCAACCTTAAGCGGGAGGCTCGAGCAAAGATTTGCATTTCACCACCTTCTATTCCAGTGATTCTGAAATATAATATTATTCATGAAGAAAAATATATGAATTTCAATAGAAGAATAAAGGTAATTAAAACAATAATATTAATGCTTTGTTAGTTGATGCACCGCTAACAACTCACACACCATTAACAACTCAGAGCACCACCAACAACTCACAGCCTCACTAACTCACAGTACAACTAACAACTTGATGCCCAAGTAACAACTCACAACACAACTTACAAATCACAGCACCTCTAAAAACTTGATCCCCACTAACAACTCATAACACCGCAAATAGCTCACAGCACCAATAACAACTCACAGCACAACTAACAACTCACAGCACCGCTAACAACTTGATGCACCACTAACAACTTGATGCACCACTAACAACTTGATGCACATCTAAGAACTTTAATGTTCCTCTGACAACTTGATGCACCACTAACAAATTGATGCACCACTAATAACTCACAGCACCACTAACAACTTGATGCAGCACTAACAACTCACAGCACCACCTAACAACTTGATGCACCACTAACAACGTTATGTACAATTAACAACATAATGCCCCACTAACAACTCAAAACACCACTATCACCTCACAACATCACTTAAAACTCACTGCACCACTAACATCTCACAGCACCACTAACAATTCACAGCACCACTAACAACTCACAGCACCACTAACAACTCACAGCACCTCTAACATCTCACAGCACCACTAACAACTCACAGCACCACTAACAACTCACAGCACCACTAACATCTCACAGCACCACTAAAAACTCACAGCACCACTAACAACTCACAACACCACTAACAACTCACAGCACCACTAACAACTCACAGCACCTCTAACATCTCACAGCACTAGTAACAACTCACAGCACCACTAACAACTCACAGCACCACTAACAACTCACAGCACCACTAACAACTCACAGCACCACTAACAACTCACAGCACCACTAACAAATTGTTTCTCACCTGGTGAGGCTTGTGACTACTGCGTTTGTTGCACACCCGTCGCACATATATCCTCCGGGAAACCGGTAACCTTTATCAGATATGTAGTATGACAGTGCCTAAAAATTATATACAAAATTAAGTATATTCAAGATTATGTGACATCTTTCTCCTATATAAGAAATATAATATGTCATGTATCATTACTATTTTCAAGTCCGGCAATTATATATTACACAAAATTACCACTTAATATATATAATACCTTTGAACAAAAATCATGACAAGAGTTTATTAAAAAAGTGATTGCGAGGGTACCTTAATTATGAGCGGGGAGGGCGAGGGGGTGACGGGGGCGTGGCACCACAGACACACAACGCTCTCCTGGACGCTCTTCCTCGCTACTAACACGTCCAGCTCGTCATGGGCGGAAAGGAGGGCATAGAGAACCGCATTGTTGATGGTTAAGAACTTCTTGGCTCGTGTCGAGGACACATACGCCTGCCTCAACATTTCATCATTATATGCATATAAGTCATGTAAGTTGAATAATGGGTTAATAATGCCATCTGTCAATATAACCCAGTCCCATTCAAGTCCTTTGGCCATGTGAACGGTACTGAAGCATATATCTGCCTCGGATGCCTCTGTGTTGCACCTCTGAGTAAGCAGAGTCACGTGATAGGGTGTCCTACTCCCACTGTAATGGAACATATTAATTTTGGAAAGTAGCTCCCGGTCTTCACACGTTTTAGCAAAGTTCGTAAGGTCGGCTATGGTTTCGAATTTGGCCACTAATGGATTCTGAATATTTGCTGATTCTCTTGTGGCAAGACCCTCCTGAATTTGATTTAAATTAAATATGTCCATAACATCGTCATATCCATACTTACTCAATCCACCAGCAAATGTCATGGATGCTGCAATGTACTCTTTATCCTCACATATCTTCGTGGCTATTCTATAAAGTTCCGTATTTGTCATAGCTATATAAGCCCTTTTGAGTTTTGAGCTTGGGTCAAAAAGTTTAGGATCTGGAGCATGGACAAATGAGTCTTTTTTTCTTGCTCCGACGACAGTCCGGTGGGGAACCAATAGGCGAGCCTCCAGAGCACATTGTGCTACATATGACACCTCCGGTCCGAACCTGAAGGACTGGCTGAGGGAAAACTTGTGAGTGGCTGTCACCTTATCCAGGGCGCTGACTGTCCCTCCGAAGAAGCGCAGCTGTTGGCAAGAGTCTCCCACAAACACCTGAAACATAAACAACAACACAATTCAATGACAACTGTCACCAGATGAAAATCTGCGCACAATAGATATATATGAAATATCACCCAGTACCAAGTAAATGAAGGGTGACGGAGTATAGGGTTGATGACAGCCAGCACCACATCATAGAAGGGTGACGGAGTATAGGGTAGATGACAGCCAGCACCACATCATAGAAGGGTGATGGAGTATAGGGTAGATGACAGCCAGCACCACATCATAGAAGGGTGATGGAGTATAGGGTAGATGACAGCCAGCTCCACGACAAGGAAGGGTGACGGAGTATAGGGTAGAATACAACCAGCACCCGTTAAGGAAGGGTGATAGAGTATTGGGTGGATTAGAGCAAACACCACATAAAGGAAGGGTTACGTATTTTAGGGTAGATAATAGTCTGCACCACTTCAAGAAAGGGTGACGGTGTATAGGGTAGTTGACAGTCAGCACCACATAAAGGAAAGGTGACAGAGTATATTGCCAGCACCGCCTAAAGGAAGGGTGATAGAGAATAGGGTAGTTGGCAGCCGACACTAAGGCAAGGAAGGGTCATGGAGAATAGGGTATATGACAGCCAGCACCACATCATGGAAGGGTGACGGAGTAAAGAGTAGATGACAGCCAACACCACGTCATGCAAAGGTGATAGGATAAATGACAGTCAGCACAGCGTAAACGAAGGGTGACAGAGTGTATGGTAGTCGACAGCCAGCACCACGACATGGAAGGGTGATGGATTATAAAGTAGATGACAGACAGCTCCACTTCAAGGAAGGGTGACGGAGTATAGGGAAGATGAGATCCTACACCACATAAAGGAAGGGTTATGAAGAATAGGGTAGATTGACAGTCAGCACCACTTCAAGGAAGGGTGATAGCTTACAGGGTAGATGACATCCAGCACCGGTTAAAGGAAGGATGACGGTGAAAAGGTTAGATGACAGCCGGCACCACATCAAGGAAAGGTGACAGAGCATATGTTAAATGACAGGAGCTCCACGTAAAGGAAGGGTGCCGGAGAACAGGGGAGATGATTACCAACACCACGTCAAGGAAGAGTGGCAGAGTATAGGGTAGATGACAGCATGCACCACAGAAAGGAAGGGTGATGGAGTATAGGGTACATGTCAGCCAAAACCATGTAAAGGAATAATGATGGAGTATAGGGTAAATGATAGCTACCACAACGTAAAGGAAGGGTAACGGAGTATAGGGTATATGACAGCCAACACCACGTAAACGAAGGGTGACTAAGTGTAAGGTTGACGACAGCCTGCAACATGTCAAGGAAGGGTGGCGGATTATAGGATAGATGACAGGCAGCCCCACGTCAAGGAAGGGCAACGGAGCATAGGGTAAATGTCAGCCAGCACCACGTTATGGAAGTTTAAAGGAGTATAGGGTAGAAGACTGCCATCGCCACGTCAAGGAAGGGTGACGGTGTGTTGGATAGGTGACAGCCAGCACCATGTTGGAAGGGTGACGGAATATAATGTTGATGACAGCAAGCACCACGTCAAGGAAGGGTAATCGAGTATAGCATATATGACAGTTAGCAATACGTCAAGGAAGGGTGACGGAGTACAGGGTAGATGACAGTCAGCACCACCAAATAAAAGGGTTAAGGAGTATACAGTAGATGACATCCAGCACACCATAAAAGAAGGGTGACGTAAAGAAGTAAAGAAAGTAGATGATTGCCAGCACCCCGTCAACGTTGGGTGACAGAGTATAGAGTAGATGACAGCCAACATCACAGAATTTAATAGTGGTGAAGTATAGAGTAGATGACAGCCAGCACCATGTAAAGGATGGGCGACTGATTATAAGGCAGATGACAGCCAGCACCATCTAATACAAGGGCTAAGGAGTATACAATAGATGACAGCCAGCACCACGTAAAGGAAGGGTGACGGAGTATAGGGTAGATGAAAGCCAGCACAACATAAAGGAAGGGTGACGGAGTATAGGGTAGATGAAAACCAGCACAACACAACGGAAGAGTAACGGAGTATAGGGTAGATGAAAGCCAGCACAATATAATGGAAGGGTGAAGGAGTTTATAATAGATGACAGCCAGCACCACGTAGAGGGTGCTGTGTGAGAATGTAGGATAGTGGGCAGCTAGCATCACGTAGGAGAGTGTGGGGCACTGGGCAGCCAGCATCACGTAGGAGAGTGTAGGGTAGTGGGCAGGCAGCATCAGGTAGAGGAGTGTAGGGTAGTAGGCAGCCAGCATCACGTAGGAGAGTTTAGGGTAGTGGGCAGCCAGTATCACGTAGGAAAGTGTAGGATAGTGGGCAGCCAGCATCACGTAGGAGAGTTTAGGGTAATGAGGAGTTAGCATCACGTAGGAGAGTTTAGGGTAGTGGGCAGCCAGCGTCACGAAAGAGGGTGTTAGAAAGTGTATGAAAATTGGAAGCCAGCATCATGTCTCCTCTCCGGCATGCCTCCTCAGACCTCTCACTCGACAATCTCTCCGATCTAAATATAACTCGCCTGCCCTCTGTCCACCCTCCTCAGCAGTTCTCCAGCTGTTTTCCTTCTCTCTCCAGCGTCGTCGTTCAATGCCCTGACCCCTGACTTGTCTGCCATCCTTCTTTCACTCTCACCCGCATCCCTCCTCTCTCCTCCAGTCCTCTTCCATTCTCTCTTTTCTCACCAGGTCCCTCACTCATCTCCCTTCTCTCCCCAGCTGCTCTACCCATTCCCTTGTCTTCCCTGCTGTTCTTCCCTCTCCCTTATCTCTCCTGCCGCTATTCACTGTTCTCTCCCATGATGGTCGACCCTCTTAGATCTCTCCCCTGCTGCTCTACCCTCTCCGTTCTCTCGCCTGCTGCTCTACCCTCTCCGTTCTCTCGCCTGCTGCTCTACCCTCTCTGTTCTCTCCCCCCTGCTGCTCTACCCTCTCTGTTCTCTCCCCCCTGCTGCTCTACCCTCTCTGTTCTCTCGCCTGCTGCTCTACCATCTCCGTTCTCTCTCATGCTGCTCTACCCTCTCCGTTCTCCACCCGCTGCTCTACCCTCTCCGTTCTCTCCCTTTTTGCTGCTCTACCCTCTCCGTTCTCCCCCTGCTGCTCTACCCTCTCCGTTCTCTCCCTCTGCTGCTCTACCCTCTCCATTCTCTCCCCCCTGCTGCTCTACCCCTCTCCGTTCTCTCGCCTGCTGCTCTACCCTCGCAATTCTCCCCCTGCTGCTCTACCCTCTCCGTTCTCTCGCCTGTTGCTCTACCCTCTCCGTTCTCTCTCCCTGCTGCTCTACCCTCTCCGTTCTCCCCCTGCTGCTCTACCCTCTCCGTTCTCCCCCTGCTGCTCTACCCTCTCCGTTCTCTCCCCCTGCTGCACTACCTTCTCCGTTCTCTCCCCTGCTGCTCTACCTTCTCCGTTCTCTCCCCTGCTGCTGCTCTACCCTCTTCGTTCTCTTCCCTGCTGCTGCTCTACCCTCTCCGTTCTCTCCCACTGCTGCTCTACCCTCTCCGTTCTCCACGCGCTGCTCTACCCTCTCAGTTCTCTCCCTTTCTGCTGCTCTACCCTCTCCGTTCTCTCCCCTGCTGCTGCTCTACCCTCTCCGTTCTCTCCCACTGCTGCTCTACCCTCTCCGTTCTCCACCCGCTGCTCTACCCTCTCCGTTCTCTCCCTTTTTGCTGCTCTACCCTCTCCGTTCTCCCCCTGCTGCTCTACCCTCTCCGTTCTCTCCCTCTGCTGCTCTACCCTCTCCATTCTCTCCCCCCTGCTGCTCTACCCCTCTCCGTTCTCTCGCCTGCTGCTCTACCCTCTCCGTTCTCTCCCCCTGCTGCTCTACCCTCTCCGTTCTCTCCCCCTGCTGCTCTACCCCTCTCCGTTCTCTCGCCTGCTGTTCTACCCTCTCCTTTCTCTCCCCTGCTGCTCTACCCTCTCCGTTCTCTCCCCTGCTGCTCTACCCTATCCGTTCTCTCCCCTGCTGCTCTACCCTATCCGTTCTCTCCCCTATCCGTTCTCTCCCTTGCTGCTCTACCCTCTCCGTTCTCTCCCCTGCTGCTCTACCCTCTCCGTTCTCTCCCTTGCTGCTCTACCCTCTCCGTTCTCTCCCTTGCGGCTCTACCCTCTCCGTCTCTCCCCTGCTGCTCTTCCTCTCCGTTCTTCCCCTACTGACCTTCGCACAGTGTTGGTTGAGGAGGATATCCAAGACGGCATCATTGATGTCCTCTGCTCCGTCGACCAGCAACACGTCATACCCCTGGATACGAGGCTTCGTTAGCTGCCAGGCCTTCACCAGTCCGTCCTGTTGACAACACACAGCCGTCACACGTGCTCGCACCACAACATTTATATAAATGGAAAACATACCATCTGTCAGTTGGGTAACAATGGGAAGTATGCGATCCATCAGTGTTATTAAATTGGAAAATGTCACAAAGTTTCCCAGTTTTCCAGTACACCTCTCCTGGCTGCTGATTTCCCATTTCAAGAAAGTGGATTACAACACTGTCAATAACACACCTGTGTCATGGACACCTGCAGCCTGGCCGAGCACTTGTTACAACACTGTTCATAACTCACTCACCTGTGTCATGGAAATTTGCTGCCTCTCCCAGCACCTGTTCATCTCCATCCACACTGACTCGGCAAGTGACAGGACCTGACAATACAAAATTCAAATATAAACACAAAGTACATCGCAGATCAGTTATCGTCACTGTAACTACAGCGGAACATAATGCAATAGTTCTGCACTTGACCTTGCATCTATATGTGAAGATACAGGAAAATATTCTCCTCTAGCGCATGAGGGCAGTATGATCATCTAGTGATTAAACTTTCCTCCCACGTGGACACAAGAGCGTGTCCGACGGGGTCCACTTTAAGTTGCCCATATTGTATTGTTGGACATATTTTTATGTCCGACGAACAAATATTTCTATAAAATTCAAATCTTATCTGATCGACTTGGGGATAGTATGAACATGTTTGCCATAA
This sequence comes from Procambarus clarkii, assembly GCF_040958095.1. NCBI lineage: Eukaryota > Metazoa > Arthropoda > Malacostraca > Decapoda > Cambaridae > Procambarus > Procambarus clarkii. Next base: position 53,511,149 of record NC_091157.1, read on the forward strand.
AATTTACGTTTTCTTTAGTAGCCACATAGCCTATTTGGGAGAACGGCACTGTGTTGTATCGTGGTAAGGCTATTGTAGATCGCCGATGTGAGGTGACAGATAACTCTTCGCCCACTTCCCACACTCTTGCGGGTAGGCTGCGGTCCTCATTCTTCATTTATATGCATATGTTCGTGTAGGGAATTTTATTGCGTTTTCAAAGATACCAAATTTAACGCTGTAGGACAAGTGTGGAGTTGACAACCCTGAAAAGAATGGAAACATCTCGTCGCTGTTTGGGCTAGTGATCGACGTAGTTTCTTTATTGGTAGTGGTTTAAATCACAGTTTGATGACATTTTATACATATGTTTTTCTAGAACATTCTATTGCGAACACATTGGTACAAAAATGAAATGTGTACATCAAAAATTAAGATCAGAACAGTGAAAAGAGTATACACTTTTCAGTGTTTCCGCTGGATCCCCCGAAACTCCAAGAGCACTTTGAGCTTAGTTTTTCCTTGTTCGCCGGGAGGCTGAAAGTGTTATATTAAATTAATTAACTTAAATTAAATTAGTTAAGAGAAACATGATTCTCTAAGGGAAGTATGTACCTCTAGGGATGTATGCTTCCCTAGCGCTTAAGGGAAATATACTCATTTGGCACTCAAGGGAAAGTATGCTACTTTGTTACTTAGGGAAAATATGCCCTCTTAGCGCCCAAAGGAAAATATGCTCATCTAGCATCCTAGGGTAAGTGTACATCACCAGTGATTCCGGGTAAGTGAAAAGTTCCCCTCCAGTGGAAAGTTGTAGCCAGTATTCCTCTCATGTGGGAAGATGCAACCAATATTCCTCTTAAGTAACGAGCTCCAAACCACATTCCCAGTAAGTTGCAGCCAGCATGCCTTTTATATGAGGAGCTACAGACTACATTCACTTTAAGTGATGTTTACAGACCACATTCATTCACTCCTCATGTAGAGAGTTGCAGCCAATATTTCCTTCAAGTGACAAGTGAAAAAATACACCAAACATTCCCCTCAAGTGCATAAATACAGCAAACATTCCCCTCAAGTGCATAAATACAGCAAACATTTCCCTCAAGTGGCCAGTTGCAGCCAACATTCCCTTGAAGTGGATAAATACAGCAATCATTCCCCTCAAGTGGAGAAATACAGCAGATATTCCCTCTAAGTCGCGAAATACAGCCAACATTTCCTATAAGCAGAGCTAAAGCCAATGATCTTCTCAGATTGAAAATTGCAACCAACTTTGCTCTCGTTGCACCCGACGACCTGCCATGTTCTGTAGTGTTGGTGAGAACCACAGCACCGAGGACCCTTACTCAGCCGGAGTGTGTTCCTGTTCCACATTTACTTCTTGTGGTGTTCAGATTGCTGGTGTTCAGATCAATAGATTCACGACAGATGATACGGCAGGCCGATAGACGGACGACATGAGACTCTCCACTCTATTCCACAATGCTTGGGAGACCAGTGGGGAGTTTAGTGTCCTTTATCTTGGTATTGGGATTCCATTTTAGTGATTGCAAAAAGGGAACAAGAGTTGCAATGATTATTGCATTCAAGTGGAGAGCAATAGTCCGCATTCCTTTTCAAGTGGTAGAATAAACAACATTCCCTTCAAGTCGAAAGTTATAGCCAAACTTTTCCCTTAAGGTGAGAGTTACAGTCAACAATTCACTCAGTTGGGAGAGTTACAGCCAACATTTCCCTCACGTGGAGAATTATATTCAACATTCACCTCAAATGGAGTTACCAACACAATTTCTGTTTTGTACTTGTCTAGTAGGTCAGTGAAACAGTGAGATGAGAGTTACCTTTATACATAACGTTTCGTCGTTTAAGGGATTAATCCAGACTAACATAGCGTATGTCTGCTACAACTCATACCTTCTCCCCATCTGAGGAAAAAACCTCATCTTTTCTTTGTCACATAATATTATTTCATTAAATCAACAATGAGTTCGCAGTTGTCAAGGTTGTCTTTACTGTATACATTGATGCATTACTTGTACTACCGTTGTGTCTCTTTGCTACTTCCTGAATGCACTAAATGCAAAAAAAAACAGTTGCTTTCTCTAATGTCAGTGGAGTCCTCTTGAGGTGATACCCCGTCAACAATGTGTCAACACATCTTGCCTTGACACGCACTGGACCAACACGTTAACTTACCAGCACAACAACATATTGGACTAACCTCAACATGTACTGAACCTGTATTTTATATTACAAACTCACCAACATATCGGACTAACCCTCAACATGGACTGAACTTACACACTATATATTACAGACTCAGCAATTATTAGACTAACACTCAACATGGACTGAACCTTCACATTATATTACAGACTCATCAACATTTTGGATTAACCATTTACATGGACTGAACCTACACTTTATATTACAGACTCGCCAACATATTGGACTAAACTTCTACTTAAACTGAACCTACACATTATATTACAGACTCAACAATATATTGGACTAACTTTCTACATGGACTGAACCTACACCTTATTACAGACTCAACACCACGTTAGACTATCCTTCAATATGGACTGAACCTACACATTACATTACAGACTCACCAACATATTGGACAAACCATCCACATGGACTGAGCCTATACATTATTTTACAGACCCACCAACAAATTAGACTAACACTCAACATGGACTGAACCTACACATTATATTAAGGACTCACCAACAAATTGGACTAACACTCAACAGGAACTGAACCTACACATTATACTACAGACTTAACAACATATTGGACTAACACTCTACATGGATTGAACCTTCATATTATTTTACAGACTCACCAATATATTGGACTAACACTCAACATGGGCTGAGCCTACACATTATAATGCAGACTCACCAACATATTAGACTAACCATCTACATGGATTGAACCTACACATTAATTTACAGACTCACCGATATACTGGACTTAGGATCTACATGGACTGAACTTAGACATTATATTATAGGCTCACCAGCATATTGGATTAACACTTTACATGACGGAACCTACACATTATATTACAGATTCAACGACATATTAGACTAACCTTCCACATGGACTGAACCTATACATTATATTACAGACTCACCAACATATTTTACTAACACTTAACATGGACTTAACCTACACATTATATTACACACCAACAAATTGGACTAACCTTATATCGACATTCGTCCGTCAGGGTCTCAATTTCCCAAATATGGCGCGTGTCGTTGGGCACGTGCTGCAGGGTGATGTACTCGTTCGAGGAACTCATGAAGCAATCAATAGTTCTTCTTACCAAGTCAAGAGTCTTAGAGCTGTAAGTTGTTGGAGAAGTGTACAACACTTATTAGTACAGTTTACACAAGTTATTGACAGATTGTACACAAGTTATTGGCATTGTATTCAAAAGTTAAATGAAGAGTTCACACAAGATATTGAAAGAGTGTACACATATTATTGTAATAGTGACACAAGTTATTGGCGAATATTCAAACGTTATTAGGGAATATTCAAACGTTATTGGGGAATATTCAAACGCTATTGGGAAATTTTCAAACGTTATTGGCGAGTGTACAAAAGTTTTTTTTTTTTTTAGATATATACAAGAGTTGTTACATTCTTGTACAGCCACTAGTACGCGCAGCGTTTCGGGCAAGTCCTTAATCCTATGGTCCCTGGAATACGATCCCCTGCCGCGAAGAATCGTTTTTTCATCCAAGTACACATTTTACTGTTGCGTTAAACAGAGGCTACAGTTAAGGAATTGCGCCCAGTAAATCCTCCCCGGCCAGGATACGAACCCATGACAAAGCGCTCGCGGAACGCCAGGCGAGTGTCTTACCACTACACCACGGAAACTGTTCACCACGGAAATATTGGAATGTGTACACAAGTTATTGGAAGTGTACCAAGTTGTTGGAAGAGTGTATACAAGTTATTGGAATAGTGCAAACAAGTTATTTATTACTGTACTGCGATTATAGCCACCAGGCAGCCCTACAGAGTAAGTGTAGCCACCAGTCATCTCAGTACTGTGATTGAAACAAGCAGGCAGCCTGTAGTGTGAGTGTAACTATCTGGCACCCTTATAGTGTGAGTGCACCCACCAGGCAGCCCTGTAGTGTGTGTGTAGCCACCAGGCCGCCCTGAAATGTGAGTGTACAATCCAGGCAGTCTTGTAGTGTGGATGTAGCCACCAAGCTGCCATGTAATGTGTAATAAAGCTGCCCTGTAGTGTGATTGTAGACCCCATGCAACTCAGTAGTGTTCTTGTAGCCACCATGCAGCCTTGTAGTGTGACTGTAGTCACCAGGCCACCCTGTAGTGTGAGTGTAGCCACCAGGCTGGGCTGTAGTGTGAGTGTAGCCACGAAGCTGTTCTGTAGTGTACCTTGTAGCCTCCAGACAGCCCTGAAGTATGGATGTAGCCACCAAACTGCCCTGTAGTGAGAGTCTAGCCATCAGGCAGCCCTGAAGTGTCAGTGTAGCCACCAGGAAACTTTGTAGTGAGATTGTATCCAATAGGTAGCCTTGTTCCACTAAACATTTTCCCGTTTTCAAAACGTGCTTAAAACGACATTTCATTGTTTTGGGTACGTTTTAAATTACATTTAATATACATGTTTTTAGAATTTAAAAGTACACGTATAAAACATGAGGTCATAACGTTTTAATAAATGTTTTAAATGTTATGCGATAACGTTTTGGAGCAGAAGTTTTTAAAATGATAGTTCTAATTTTTATTTATTGCAATTATTAGGAAAAATTATCTTTATTGCATTTAGAAAAATGATGAGAGGGAGAAGAGAGAGATACAGCAAAATAGAGAAAGAGAGAGATGGAGACAGACAGATAGGAGAGAGATATAGAAGAGAGAGAGAGCTTAGAGGGAGAGAGAGCTTAGAGGGAGAGGGAGAGAGAGAGAGAGAGAGAGAGAGAGAGAGAGAGAGAGAGAGAGAGAGAGAGAGAGAGAGAGAGAGAGAGAGAGAGAGAGAGAGAGAGAGAGAGAGAGAGAGAGAGAGAGAGAGAGAGAGAGAGAGAGAGAGAGAGGGAAAGAGAGAGAGAGAGAGAGAGAGAGAGAGAGAGAGAGAGAGGGAAAGAGAGAGAGAGAGAGAGAGAGAGAGAGAGAGAGAGAGAGAAAGAGGGAAAGAGAGAGAGAGAGAGAGAGAGAGAGAGAGAGAGAGAGAGAGAGAGAGAGAGAGAGAGAGAGAGAGAGAGAGAGAGAGAGAGAGAGAGAGAGAGAGAGAGAGAGAGAGAGAGAGGGAAAGAGAGAGAGAGAGAGAGAGAGAGAGAGAGAGAGAGAGAGAGAGAGAGAGAGAGAGAGAGAGAGAGAGAGAGAGAGAGAGAGAGAGAGAGAGAGAGAGAGAGAGAGAGAGAGAAGAACGATAAGAGAAAGAGAGAAGAACTTGGAGAGAGAGAGAGACAGTGCTGCTATCGTGCTGGTCGCTATCGTGCTGGTCGCTAGGAGGCTTCTGCCAGGGGTTAGCTACCCCTGTATATGATTGTTGGAGACCCCGGGCAGCATGTGGCTGAAGTCCTCTGCCAGTGTGTAGCTGGAGAGCGATAGTAGAGAATAGGCACCTCGTGATACTGTGTCGGTGGACTGGCCCACGTATAAGGTGAACTCGCTAATGTTTCTCAGTACGTGTGGACGAGGTACTAGGTAGTGGAAACACTGGGGTTGACGAATACTGCATAGTGTGCGTTTTGTGTGTCGTGTGTGCAAGTGACACTATTGTAAATAAGTATAGTAATAGTCTATTTATTCAAATATTTTATTGGTGAAAGTGTAAATATATTGGTAAAGGAAATAGTGTTTTGTTCATCCCCCCTTTTCTCTATTGCACAATATAACCAATTCCTAAGAGCGTACTACTGACTTGGGGTCGGATACACTAAAAGAGGTTCTTCCATCAGGAACCCGGTTACTGGTCCTAAGTGGCTGTAACAGTGAGTGTAGCAACCAAGCAGCCCTGTAGTGGGAATGTGGACACCAGACAGCAAGAAAGAAAGCGGTTACAGCCCCGCTCCTGTGCCAGGTAAGTCCACTACGGGCTCATCATAGCCCGTGCTACTTGGTACTAGTTCTGAAAAGCTGAATCTAAAACAACAGCAAAAAAGTCTGAGTGTTGTCACCAGGCAGCTCTATATAGTGAGTGTAGGCTCTGTCGTTATTGTTTAAGATTCATCTGCAGGGAACAAAAAGTTCCAAGTAGCACGGGATATGGTGAGCCCGTAGTGGACTAACCTAGCACAGGAACGGGGCTGTAATGTGTAGCCACTAGACAGCCCTGTAATGTGAATGAAGCCACCAGGTAGCCCCTGTAGTGTGATTGTAGCCACCAGGCGACCTTGCAGTGTGAGTGTAGTCACAATGTAGCCTTGATGTATGAGTGAAGCCAACAGGCAGCATTGTGGTGTGAGTGTTGCCAACAGGCAGCCTTATAATGTGAGTGCAGCAAACAAGGAGCACTGAAATGTGAATATAGCCTCCGGGCAGCACCTTAATGTGAGTGTAGCCACCAGGGAGCCCTGTAATATGAGTGTAGCCACCAGGGCGCCCTGTAATATGAGTGTAGCCACCGGACAGCACTGAAGTTTGTGTATAGCCACAAGGCAACCTTGATGTGTGAATATAGCTACCAGGCAGACCTGTAGTGTGAGTATATGTACCAGGCAGACCTGTAGTGTGAGTGTGGCCACCACGCAGCCCTGTAATGCGTGTGTAGCCATCAGGCAGCTCTGGAGTGTGAGTGTAGCCACAAGGGAGCCCCTGTAGTGTGAGTGTAGCCAAATGGCAGCTCTGGAGTGAGAGTGTAGCCACAAGGGAGCCCTGTAGTGTGAGTATAGCCACGTTGCAGCTCTGGAGTGTGAGTGTAGCCACAAGGGAGACCCTGTAGTGTGAACGTAGCCGACCAGGCAGCCTTGAAGGTTGAGTGTAGCCAAAAGGGAGCCTTGTAACGTGACTGTAGCCACCAAGAACCCTTTAGTGTGAATGTTGCCACCACGCAGCCTTGAAGTAAGAGTAGCCACCAGGGTGCCCTGTAGTCTGAGTGTAGCCTCTAGTAGTGCAATAATCTAGTGTATTACTCTAGTAGTGTAATAATCTAGTAGTGTATTACCCTAGTGGTATATTAACCTAATTGTGTAATAACAAAGAGGTGTAATAATCTAGTTTAATAACCTAATGTGTAATAATCTTTTTTAATAACCTAATGTGTAATATTCTAGTAGTGTAATAACATAGTGGTGTAATAATCTAGTAGTGTAATAACCTAGTGGTGAAATTATTTAGTGATGTAATATTCTAGTTGTGTAATAACCTAGTGGTGTAAAAATATAGTAGTGTAATAACCTAGTGGTGAAATTATTTAGTGATTTAATATTCTAATTGTGTAATAACCTAGTGGTGTAATAATATAGTAGTGTAATAACCTAGTGGTGAAATTATTTAGTGATGTAATATTATAATTGTGTAATAACCTAGTGGTGTAATAATATAGTGGCTTAATAGTTATATATAATTTATAATATTTTAAATAAAATCCTAGTGCTTTAAAAACCTAGCTGTGTAATAAACAAGTAATGAAATATACTAGTAGTGCGACAACCTTGTGGTGTAATAACCTAGTGGTGAAATACCCTAGTGGTCTAAAAACCGAGTTTAGTATTAACTTGGTTTTGTAATTTCCTAGTGGTATAATGCACTAGTGTGGTAATAACCCTAGTGGTGTAAGAACCTTGCGGAGAAATACCAAGTGGTGTAATAAGCTAGTAGTGTAATAAGCTAGTAGTGTAATAATCTTTTGGTGTAATAACCTTGTGGAGTAATAACATAATGGTGTAATAACCTAGTAGTGAAATAATCTAGTATTGTAATAATTTAGTGGAGTAATAACCTTGAGGTGTAATAACCAAATGGAGTAGTGGTGAAATAAGCTGGTGGTATAATAACCTAGAGTAGTAATAACCTATTGGATTAATAACCTATTAATGTACTAAACTCGAAGTGCAATAACCTAATTGAGTAGTAACCTAGTGGTGTAATAGCCAAGAGGTGTAGTAAGCTGGAAGTGTAATAACCTAGTGGCATAATAATTGGCGTAATAAGCTAGTTGTGTAATAGCATAGTGATGAAATAACCTAGTGGTGTAATAGCCAAGAGGTGTAGTAAGCTGGAAGTGTAATAACCTAGTGGCATAATAACCAATTGGCGTAATAAGCTAGTTGTGTAATAGCATAGTGATGAAATAACCTAGTGGTGTAAGAACCATGTAGAGTAATAGCCTAGTGGTGTAAGAACCATGTAGAGTAATAGCCTAGTGGTGTAAGAACCATGTAGAGAAATAGCGTAGTGGAGTAAGAACCATGTAGAGTAATAACCTAGTGGTGTAAGAATCATGTAGAGTAATAACCTAGTGGTCACACACAGAGATCACACTAACGTGATGCATCAAATGAAGAAATCCACAAGGGCAGTGACGAGGATTCGAACCTGCGTCTGGGAGCATCCCAGACACTGCCTTAATCGACTGAGCTACGACAGGGTAAAATGGGTTGAAACCGAAGTTGTACTGAACTTACTGGATCCCGTAGCCTTTCCGAGGCACAAACCAGGCTTTTACACAATCCCCCCCCCCCTGCACCCGAGCAGAATGGATTTGTTCAACCTAGTGGTGTAATAATCTATTGGTGTAAAATCCTGCTGGTGTAGTAACCTTGTGGTGTAATACCCTAGTGGTGTCCAGCATGTATGACAGCTGCTTGTACAGCTTAATAGTGACACACAACATGTATAGCTGGAAAAACCCTTTCCAGCTATACAACCGGTATAGCTGGAAATTAATAACCATTATTAATAACCATCTATTAATAACCATAAAACCATCTATTTGCTTAATAACCTAGTGGTTTAAAACCTACTTTTGTAATAAACCAGTGGTGAAATACCCTAGTGGTCTAAAAAACGAGTTTAGTATTATCTTGGTTTTGTGGTATAGTGGTATATATAGTATTATACCCTAGTGGTATAATGCACTAGTTGTGTAAGGGTGAGAGGGTGTGTTAGCCGGAGCTCCTGAGTGTAGTTATATTATCATAGCAATATGGAAGTTGTAGTGAGGGACCTGATGACTCTAGTTGGAGCCCTGAAGACAGAGTTGGACTCTTTACGGGAGGAGGTACTACAGCTGAAACGACAACAAGAAGAAACGAAGGAGACCAGTAGTAAAAAGATCTCGTCTTGGAAAGTTGTAAAGTTCAGGGGAAGAAGAAGACTTTGATAAAGCCGCCTACAGACACCCTAAGAACTTCTAATTCATTTGTCATATTGGAGGACGAGTGCTGTGGTGATACTGCAGATCACGCGAAAGGGAAAGCAATGAAGCGCAGGCCCCTCAGAGAGTAAAGGAAGTACCTAAGCGAACTTTAGTTGTGAGAGATTCCCAGATATGATATTTGGATAGAACGTTTTGTGCTAAAGATTGTGAATATCAAATAAATGTATTAAAACTATTTCGCACGGATAGATATATTAGACGAGGAGGGGAGTAGCCATATATGTTAGGGACAATTTGAAATGTAGTCTCAAAGAAAGTTTTCAAAACTGAGCCACATACAGAAACTATTTGGATGGAATTAAACGAAAAAGCAAATAATATTATAATAGGATTTATATATAGGCCACCAAATTTAGACAGAATGGAAGCAAAGCATCTATGGGATGAAATATCTAGAGCATCTATATCTAACAGTATTTATGTCATGGGTGACTCTAATTTTAGTGGAATAAACTGGTTAAACAAAACAGGGAATAATGAAGCAGAAGATTTTCTAGAATTAATTGACGATTGCTTTCTTGCGCAACACATAAAGGAACCAACGCGGGGAAATAATATTTTAGATTTAGTGTAAACTAACAGGGAAACACAAATTAAGGACATCGAAATAGGGAGTGAGCTAGGGAACAGTGATCATGAAGAAATCAGGTTTAGCATTGAATGGAATATATCTGTAGGAGAAAATTCTGTTAGTGCCTGTCTTTCGAAAAGCTGATTTCAATAGCCTAAGAAATTTTTTGGGTCAAATAGATTGGAAAGTCTTGGGAATAGGGTGTGGGCCTGTCTTGGAGCAAGACGTGAACCCAGCGATAGGTGACGTAAAATGGGTTTTCGATGTGGATTCAAAATATATAACCTATTTAAAAATATTCTAAGCAAAGCCCAGGAATGTAGTATACCATATAAATTGAATAGATTGAATACTAATAATCCAAAGTGGATAACAAAGGATCTGAGGAACCTTATAGGTAAAAAGAGAGCGTGGTACAAAAAGGATTAAGAATTGGGAAGTCAGTTTAGAACAGGAATTCGTACAACTGGTTAGAAATACTAAAAAAGAGATAAAGAAAGCAAAAAGAAACTTTGAAGTTCGCATAGCAGAGCAAGCGAAGACAAATCCTAAAGGTTTTTTCCAGCTATACCGGTTGTATAGCTGGTTTTTCCAGCTATACCGGTTGTATAGCTGGAAAGGGTTTTTCCAGCTATACATGTTGTGTGTCACTATTAAGCTGTACAAGCAGCTGTCATACATGCTGGACATGCAGTGTATCACAGTTAAGCCGTACAAGCAGCTGTTATTCATGCAGAACATACAGTGTCACTGTTAAGCCGTAAAAGCAGGTATCATACATGCTGGACATGCAGTGATTCCCTGCATGTATGACAGTAGATGTCATAAATGCAGGAAATGCAGTGTATAACTGTTAAGCTGTACATGCAGCTGCCATACATGCTCGACATGCAGTGTATCACTGCTAAGCCGTACAAGCAGGTGTCATAAGTGCAGGACATACAGTGTGTCACTGTTAAGCCGTACAAGCAGGTGTCATACAAGCAGGACATACAGTGTGTCACTGTTAAGCCGTACAAGCAGCTATCATACATGCCGGACATGCAGTGTGTCACTGTGAAGCTGTCATGCATGCAGTATATCGTTAAGCTGTATATGCAAGATATACAGTGTGCCACTATTAAGCTGTAATAGCAGCTGTCATTCATGTAGGACAAACAGTACGTGTGTCCCTATTAAGCTGTACAATCAGCTACTATACATACAGGAGAGGCAGTGTTTCACTCATAAGCTATACAGATAGCTGTCATACATACAGATAATTAATTCCAAGGGAGTTAAGTGTCCAATGACTTAAATGATCAACATGAAACATAATATTATACCAGACTTTCACACATCAATTCTCTAATGTTTGTGATGACATTTAAATTAGACATTGAGAAAATAATGTAGTAATTTAGAGACCATATTTCAACACATCCTACTGTTCATTGCCTTTGCTGGTCTTACCTGGTTTTTGACTGGTTACATAAGTCGATGAACTTAGATATATCAATCAGACCAAATGTGTCCTCCAATTTATTAATTGACGAAAACCTGAAAAACAAAAGAACAAAACATTATTGAATAATAATTTCTTCCAAACCAACCATAAAGATTTGTTGCTCTTTTGAAATCCCTAATCCAAACACTGAAATGTCAGATTTCTTGAAATATTAAGATATATTTGTTTTGTCCATCACATTGATGAAGACTGGTGCGGGCGAATAGTTTCCTCATGAACCTGGAGAACAGCAGGAAGTTGCTTTAGTACAACTGCCATCAACTGTAGATCAGTCAGGTTCGTATATGACTATTACATTTCCAAGAAGAGAGACGTAGTTAAGATCAAACACGCGACAACAGCACTGCCAAGTGTGAGGTTCAGATAATCTTAAACCAGCACCAGAGCTTTAGTTTGAGGCTCTAGTGTGCGTGAAGCCACCAGGCAGCCCTATAGTGTGAGTGAAGCCGCCAGGCAGCCCTATAGTGTGAGTGTAACCACCAGGCAGCCCTATAGTGTGAGTGTAACCACCAGGCAGCCCTGTAATGTGAGTGTCGCCGCCAGGCAGCCCTATAGTGTGGGTGTAGCCACCAGGCAGCCCTATAGTATGAGTGCAGCAACCAGGCAGCCCTATAGTGTGAGTGTAGCCACCAGGGAGCCCTATAGTGTGAGTGTAGCCACCAGGCAGCCCTATAGTGTGAGTGTAGCCATCGGGCAGCCCCTATAGTGTGAGTGTAGCCACCAGGCAGCCCTATAGTGTGAGTGTAACCACCAGGCAGCCCTATAATGTGCGCATAGCCACCAGGCAGCCCTGTAGTGTAAGTGTAGCCACCAGGCTGCCTTGTAATGTGAGTGTAGCCACCAGGCACCCTGTAGTGTGAATGTAGCCACCACACAGCCCTGTAGTGTGATTGTAGCCACCAGGCAGCCCTGTATTGTGAATGTAGCAACCAGGCAGCCCTGTAGTGTGATTGTAGCCACCATGCACCCTGTAGTGTGAATGTAGCCACCGGATAGCCAAATAGTATGATTGTAACCAGCATGCTCAACTTACTTTGTTCCAATTTGTGCTAAAGCCATAGACTGAGCAGTGTTCACCGTAACATTGATGGGGAATGTTTGTGAACATTGTTCTTCGAGTGACTTAGTGGGGACAAGCAGGAGAAACCTTGTGTGTGGTCGCTCTTGGCACAACCTCCGCAGGGTTGTAGTCTTGCCTGCTCCTGCAAAGGCGTCGATCTTCACAACCTGGACAATAATTATAACATTATTCACAAACTGGACAACCATCTTTAATGTCATTGACAATTAGCATATCTATTATTCTAGGTTTCAGACCCTAGACAACAAATTAAAAATATAATTCATAACCTGAACCACCAGTTATAACATAATTCACAGCCTTACAACAATTATAACATCCTCAAAGTTCAGGCAATTATTATATCATCATTCACAACCTTGACAACAATAATACAATCATTCACAACATGGACGGGAAATATAACATCCACTGAAACCTGGACAACAATTATGACATCATTCACAACATGACAATTATTTTAGCATCATTCACAACCTGACAACAATTATCTGCTTGATTATAATATTACCTGCTTGCAGGCGATGAGTCAATAACGTGGCTGAAGTATGTTGACCAGACCACACACTAGAAGTTGAAGGGACGACGACGTTTCGGTCCGTCCTGGACCATTCTCAATCGACTTGAGAATGGTCCAGGACGGACCGAAACGTCGTCGTCCCTTCAACTTCTAGTGTGTGGTCTGGTCAACATTACCTGCTTGAATTATATCATTCTTCACAATCTGGACAACAATTATAACATTCTTCTCAACCCGGTACTGTAACTGTACAACCCGGTGTTTACTGTAAGTACACACGTAGTGACGTTACTTATATGACTGTCTTCTGTAAGTTCACAAGTAGTAACGTTACTTATATGACCGACAGTAAAAACACACATTGCGAAGTTACTTACATGATTAGCTGTAGGAACACACATTGCGAAGTTACTTACATGAATGGATCTAAGTACACACGGAATGATGCTACTTACTTGAATGGCTTTTTGTAAGTGCACACGTAGTGACGTTACTTACATGACTGGCTGTAAGTACATATATTATGGCGTTACTTACATGACTGTCTTCAGTAAGTACACACACATTGTTACGTTACTTACATTACTGGCAGAAAGTGCAAACTAAAGGACGTTACTTACATGATTAGCTTTTATTTTATGATTGATGATTCTTAGTTGTTCTTGAGTAAGATGAAGAGTCTCGCTGTGGATGACCTTCTGTGTTCTATGTTGACCTGACGCCACCTGCTGCCGCTGTTGACCCACAGACACCTGCTGCAGCTGTTGACCCAACGCCACCTGCTGCAGCTGTTGACCCAACGCCACCTGCTGCCGCTGTTGACCCACAGACACCTGCTGCCGCTGTTGACCCACAGACACCCGCTGCCGCTGTTGACCCACATACACCTGCTGCCCCTGTTGACCCACAGACACCTGCTGCCGCTGTTGACCCACAGACACCTGCTGCCGCTGTTGACCCTCAGACACCTGCTGCCGCTGTTGACTCACAGACACCTGCTGCCGCTGTTGACCCTCAGACACCTGCCGCTGTTGACCCACAGACACGTGCTGCCGCTGTTGACCCACAGACACCTGCCGCTGTTGACCCACAGACACCTGCTGCCACTGTTGACCCACAGACACCTGCTGCCGCTGTTGACCCTCAGACACCCGCTGCCGCTTTTGACCCACAGACACCTGCTGGAGCTGTTGACCTTCAGACACCCGCTGCCGCTTTTGACCCACAGGCACCTGCTGCTGCTGTTGACCCACAGACACCTGCTGGAGCTGTTGACCCACAGACACCTGCTGCTGCTGTTGACCCTCAGACACCTGCTGCTGCTGTTGACCCTCAGACACCTGCTGCCTCTGTTGACCCACAGGCACCTGCTGGAACTGTTGACCCACAGACACCTGCTGGAGCTGGTGACCCTCAGACACCTGCTGCAGCTGTTGACCCACAGACACCTGCTGCAGCTGTTGACCCACAGGCACCTGCTGGAGCAGGTGACCCTCAGACACCTGCTGCCACTGTTGACCCACAGACACCTGCTGCAGCTGTTGACCCCCAATCACCTGCTGTAGGTCTTCGTGATAATTTATTCCTGCAGTTCTCCATCTGTTCTCATACAGGTGTAGTGTATAATTCACCATGTAGTAGTACCTGTAAGTAAATCATAGAGGTAGTATATAATACACCATGTGGTAGTTCCTCTAAGATTATCATAGAGAAATTGTATAATACAACAGGTTGAAGTAGCTCTAAGGTTATCATAGTGAAAGAGAATAATGCACCTGGTGGTGGAACCTGAATGGCTTTTCATAGTGGTAGAGCATAATGCACTAGGTGGTAGTACTTGTAATGTTATCAAAGAGGTAGTGTATAATACACCATACAGAAGTTAGTACCTGTAAGGCTATCATAGCGGTAGCGTATAATACACTAGGTTGTAGTACCTGTAAGTTATCATAGAGGTAGAGTTTAATACTCCAGGTGGTGGTACTTATCGGAAAAAACAACCCCATTTATTAACTTTCAATACATTTGACAAATATTCTTCCTGTTTATTTACTACTAACAAGATAACTCAAAGAAAACGAGATTGCCATGGATTTTTCCCTCAGAAGAACACGAGGAAATCATTGCAATATGTCACCATTAACCTCACCAGCTAATAATATCGTGAATTCTTCTTAAAACATCAGTCTCTGGACTGTAAACATCATAAAAATATTTCCCTTGAACGAACTTAAATTAACTATAATTACTAAAATTGATTAATTATTAACCCTCTTTCTACTTCTTGATAAAACACCATCTGATGTTCACACCAATGTGGAAGACTCACTGCTATGACGCTACTTGTTACAAAAGTCCCTAGACTCTACTTTGTCGGACACTCAACCTGTTAGAACTGTCCCAAGTCCGGACCTGTTACAACTTATTCCATCTGTTACGTCAGATTTCTGTGACGCTCAACTTGACACGTCAGGTCGTTCTGATGTTACACTCTGTACGTCAGGTAACTGTGACGCTACACTTCGTACGCCTGGTTATTTTGACGCAACACTTGGTACATCAGGTATATGTGACGCTACACTTCGAACTTGAGGTCACTTTGACGCTACACTTGGTACGTCAGGTCATTTTGACGCAACAATTGGTACGTCAGGTCATTGTGACGCAACAATTAGTACGTTAGGTCATTGTTACGCAACACTTGGTACGTCAGGTCATTGTTACACTACATTGGTACATAAGGCCATTGTGACGCTACACATGGTACGTCAGGTCACTGTGACGCTACACTTGGTACGTCATGTCATTGTGACACTACGCTTGGTACGTCATGTCATTATGACACTACACTTGGTACGTCAGGGTCATTGTGACACTACACTTGGAACGTCAGGTCACTGTGGCGCTACACTTGGTACGTCATGTCATAGTGACACTACACTTGGTACGTCAGGTCATTGTGACACTACACTTGGTACGTCAGGTCATTGTGACACTACACTTGGTACGTCAGGTCATTGTGACACTACGCTTGGTACGTCAGGTCATTGTGACACTACGCTTGGTACGTCAGGTCACTGTGACGTTACACTTAGTACGTCAGGACATTGTGACGATACACTTGGTACGTCAGGTCATTGTGACATTACATTGGTACGTCAGGTCACTGTGACGCTACACTTCGAACGTCAGGTAACTGTGACGCTACACTTGGTACGTCAGGTCAATGTGACGCAACACCTGGAACGTCAGGTCATTGTGAAACGACAATTTGTCAGGTAACTGTGACGCTACACTGGGTGCATCAGGTCACTCTGACACCTGACGTTGTGTGATAGGTCATTGGTTCGTCAGGTCACTGTGACGCTACTCTTCGTACGTCAGATTACTGTGACACTACACATTGTACTTCAGGTTTCTTTGACACTAACCAAGTACGCAGATCTACCCAGTGCCCAGATCATCCCGGTTCCCAGACTAACCCAGTGACCAGATCAACACAGTGCTCAGATCATCCCGGTTCCCAGTCTAACTCAGTACCCAGATCAACACAGTGCTCAGATCATCCTGGTTTCCAGACTAACCCAATGCTAAGACAACCCAGTGCCAAGACAATCCAGTGCCAAGATCAACCCAAGACCCCAGATCAGCCCAGTGCCCAGATCAACCCAGTGCTCAGAGTAACTCAATGCCCATATCAACCCATTGCTCATATCAACCCAATTCCGATATCAACCTAGTACCCAAATTAGCCCAGTTCCCTAATCAAACCAGCACCTAGATCAACCTGGTGCCCGGATCGATCAAGTGCCCAGATCAACCTGGTACCCGGATCAACCAAGTGCTTGGTAAGACGGGCATCATTAATCTAATGTCGATACATCCGTGCTGGATCCACCCTATGTCAACACAACCTGGAAACATGCCTGGGAATTGAATATTTTACGTCATTAACATAGTGCCAGAGTTTCCACCAACTTGATGGTGGTGACAATGGGAGCCGACCACTTTATAGTTAGATAATAAAGCAGACCCAATCCGACTGTGTTGGACAAATACACCTCGGTAATCACTTTACAAAACTGGGTGAGGCTATGCAAGCGTATTGCCTTTGACATTGGACAGACATCTCTCTCTTTTTTGTATTTAGATTACAAAGGTCACATAATAGTAGAATTCCAGAGACTCTTCAGGTCCAATACCACCAAGTTCGTGAGGGTCACCTTGCTATCCGACATTCTTTTAAAGGGGCAATTCGACAAACCACATTGCATCTATATAACGTTTCTTATATATTATCCAGATGAGATTACTATTGTTGCTACTATTGTGATCATTTATACTTTTTATCGTGAAACTTCTCACCACAAGAATGACCCGAACATAATAATAATAGTTAACTCACCTTGTTGGAAAACAGAAGTGATCTGTGCAGTAAATCAGAAGGGAAGCTAAGCAGTAGAAGGCCTCTGTGACATCACATAAGTGAGGGGAGAGTGAGGGTGAAGCAGCAGGTGGACCGCCCCCTCCACGTCCCACACGTCCTCCGACACTGCCAACATCAAATCATTGCTAATACACTTCCCTCACATTATACGGAATAGGTGAATTATGGAGTATATTTCCTTGTCGATATTCAATTACCATTTCCACCTGTATAACATTTATTGTTGCTTATCAGCAAGGATGAGTAAACAGCCTGGCTGTGGAAAGTATTGGCTATCTAAAAACATAAAAAAGGCATCTTCCTACTTGGCCCATACGTGACACCTCCTATTTATACTCAACCTAACTCAGTTCGATACATACAGAAATCACTATTCCTTGATATATCAAATGAATAAATTTGATCATAATTATAATGGGTACCACAATCCACAATCAAGGTAAGGATAACACGATCAATGGGATGAGAACGCGAACTAAGGGCAGGAAAACATGATCAAGAGGAGGATATCATGATCAATGGGATGAGAACACGTGCTAAGGGAAGGAGAACACGATCAAGGGAGGGTAACACGTGCTATGGGGTTTAGAACACAATCATGGGGAGGATAACACGATCAATGGAATGAGAACGCGAAATAGGGGGAGGAGAACACGATCAAGTGGAGGGGAACACGATCTATGGATTAAAACACGAGCTAGGGGGTGAAGACCAAGAGGAAATGAAGGAAAGCCGGATCAAGAGAAGGAGAACAGGATCGGATCAAAGGGAACTTTGGCAATGAGAGGTGAACAAGAGCAAGAGGAAGAGTACAGTATCAGTGCTACGAGAACCGGAAGAAGAGGAGGAGAACTGCAGAAAGGAAAGGCGAACTGGAGAATGGGGAGGAGAACAGAAGCAAGGGGAGGAAAAACAGATGCAAGGGAAATAGAACAGAAACGGAACAACTAGAACTGGGGCAACGGGAGGAGAACAAGAGGAAATGTAGGAAATCCGGAGCCAGGGAAGGAGAACAGGATCAGGACAACGAGAAGGGTGAGCTGAGAGGAGGGCAATGAGAGATGAACAAGAGCAAAGGAGGAGAACAGTATTAGTACGAGAACGGGAGAAAGAAAAGGACAACAGAAGAAAGGAGAGGAGAACAGAAGCTAAGGGAGGAAATCAGAAGCAAGGAAAGGAGAACGGAAGCAATGGATAGTGAACAGAACAGCTAAAACAGAAAAAATGGGAGTAGAACAGGAACAGGTGGAGTATAGCAATAGCATAGGAGGAGAAGAATAACAGTTGGAGGAGAACAGAAGAAAGGGAAGGAGAGCAGGACATAGTGGGAGGGAGAACAGAAGGAAGGGAAGGAGAACAGGAGAAAGGGGAGGAAAACATGAGCAATTGAAGGTGAACACGAGCTATGGAAGAACAGGATAAAAGTGAGAACACGAACAACTAGAGGAGAACTGCAGACTTGGGAAGGAGGAGGAAAGAGAACAGGACCAAGTGGAGGAGAACAGGAGCGAGGCAGGAAAATAAATACAATGAGAGGAGAACATGAGCATGGAACACCTACGGAACACAATGAGGGTAGCGACGTGCCAGAGGTTGAAGGGTCTGGGCATGAGCGCCTCCTCCATGTTCTCCAGAGTATCACTTGCCAAGGTGTACAGTCTGTGTCTCTCAAGGACCAAACTTGGTGGCTGCTCCAGCTCCTGGCCCCTGCCTGCTTCCCATCATCCTGCAATATTCACAATACTGTTAGTGATCCTTTACCCTTTCTTCTGGCACCTGCCTGCTGCCCATCATCCTCCAATATCCACAACACCGTTAGTGATGCTCTATCATGCTGCTAATGTTGTCTCTTACATCTACATCTGTTACATCTAGAAAGGGCAGCTTCTCAGCATTCTCCCTCTCTACATGAAACTAAACACAGAATTCTGCTAACTAACAGCTGACTAACTCCCAGGTACCTATTTACTGCTAGGTAACAGGGGCATAGGGTGAAAGAAACTCTGCCCATCGTTTCTCGACGGCGACCGGGATTGAACCTGGGACCACAGGATCACGTGCCCAGCGTGCTGTCCGCTCGGCCACCGGCTATGTGTGTGTGTGAGAGAGAGCATTGTGCTTTTTTCTTGCTTCTTGTGGAGAGGCCTTCTGCAGTTTATTTAAATTTTTAGTGTCAGTTAATGACTGACTTGACATAGGGGGGGGGAATAAATGTGTTTCAGGTTTGGCCTGCATTAAATAAGTAATCTATAAGTAGCTATTTGGTATAAACAAGCAATCTTTGAAAATGGTAATACACATGCGATCACTGAAAATATGATTTAATTATAAATAATTGAAAATGGGTATAAATAAATAATCAATGGAAATGGGATTTATAATAAATAATTGAAAATGGGAAAAAATATGCAATAATGATTGCATATTTTTCCCCATTTTCAATTATTTATTAAAAATCCCATTTTCATTGATTTTCATTTCATTTTCAAAAACTGGACTATTTGAAAGATGATTAAAACTGGCTGATTTTGTCACTCATCTAAAATTAGGGATGACTGGAACCGCGCATCACCGAGGTAACTAAAATGCCCTGTGTTACAACTGCATTGTAGGGGTAACTAAAAAGGGCCCAGACTATGACCGTGTGTCACCACGTAACTTAAAACGACCCAGACTACAATCCTGCCATGAGAAAGCTAAAATGAACTGTTATAGTCTTGGTATCCACTACTGTTATCTACATGATGACACTACTTATACTGTCTTTCATGGTATTATCCTACTTGATGACACTGGTGATATAGTCTCTCATGGTGTTATCTCACCTGCTGGCACTGGTGATTCAGTCTATCATGGTGTTATCTAAACTGATAACACAGGTGATATAGTCTCTCATGCTGTTATTTTACCTGATGAAATTGGGAATACAACTTCTCGTGATGTTATCTTACCTGATGACACTAGGGATACAGTTTCTCATGGTGTTATCTTAACTGATAACACTGGTGATACAGTCTATCATGGTGTTATCTTACCTTATGACACTGGTAATACAGTCTCTCATGGTGTTATCCTACCTGATGACACTTGGGATTCAGTCTCTCGTGGTGATATATTACCTGATGATACTGGTGATACAGTCTATCGTTGTGTTATCTTACCTGATGACACTGGGGATACAGTCTCTCACGGAAGTAAAACCGTGGCGCTGACAGTGGGTAGACATGATGTGAGTGGTTGGCACCATGTCACTCCTGCAAGTGTGGAAGAGCGGTATGCTGGATGGTACTCTCCATGTCGCCAGTTTCAGTCTATGGTGAATTTTTCTCCAGGGGATAAACTGAAATAGTTCAATAGAGAATTAAGACAAACGAATTAACAGTATGACATTATGTAATTACATAACAATACGTACATTATGTATGTACATTAATGTATCAGTACGAACATTACGTAAATTACGAAAAATTCACATTCTGAATGCAGCAATTTTCCATACTTACATATAATTTCGAAATTCATTTCCTACATAACATGAAAACTTCAATGTACAATTTATGTAATATTTAATTCAGTGTTGTATTACTCATTGTAGGTTTATATTACTCACCACTATAATGTATTACTCAGTGAACGATTACATATATCAACATTATGTTTTATTACTAACTGAAGGGTTGAATTACTCACTGCAGGGTTCTACTACTCACTGCAGGGTTGCATTACTCACTGTAGGGTTGCATTACTCACCGCAGGGTTAAGTATAACTGTGTACCAGTAGCGGCAGACAGTTGCATCGACAGTCAACAGATGTACTATAGGCACATGTGCAAACACCAGCTCCAGCACCTCTGTGGGCAGGCTGAAATACACCACTTCCGAACACATCCTGCAATAGCTACATGTTCATTACTTTGGAACACATCTGGCAAGATTACATACTGCATCACAAACACTTACCCAAAAGGTAGCAAAAACTACTACAACATGTATATTGACAGATACATGACAAAAGAGGAACAGATAGCCCACAGGCGAGCAAACCTCCACGATACAACTCTTTCCATTTGAGCGTAGTTACCCACCCCGTGCCCAACCCGGTGCTAACCAGCTCACACCTGCTTCCCAGGTCACTTCCTCCCCAAATCAGCCCTCCCTCCTCCTTCTTATCTCCCCAACACCTCCCCTGACACCATCGCATTCAAATCCATCTGCTTCATCCCACATTCCAAGGGTGTCCTCATCCCCTCAACCCCCAAAACCCTCCCAGCCCTCATCCTTTCAACCCCCAAAACCTGCCCAGCCATCACCCCTCCTCATTCCTTCTCCTGCCATGTGACCCCCCTACCCTTGCGAGAGGGGGGGGCACATGGTCCCCCCATGGGGGATGGGGGGACCCTACACCTCTTCCTCCATTTCCCTTTTCCCTCCCTTCTTCCCTAATGACCACTCCTACCCTGAGTTCCCCCTGACTAATAACACCTCCCCCCTCTCACTATCTATGCTCCATCCGCCCCTCTTCCCCCCCCTACCCCCTCTATCCTTCTCCCCCTAACCTCTCAACCTCTATCTGACTCTCAACCATACGCTACCTCTCAACCCCTCTCAGCCTCTCAGACCCTTCCTAATCTTCAGACCCAGTATTCCCTTCCTACTCCAAACCTACCTAACCAGGCCCTACCCCCCAGACCTTCCTACCTACCTCCCTAGATGCCCAGCCCCCATTCGCCCCCAAGCACCTCCCCCAGACCCCCATTCACCCCCCCAGATACTTCTCGGATCCCCCCAGCCCACATTCACCCCACCAAACACCCCTCCAGGAACGCCAGGTGATGATGATGAAGATTAAGCCACCTAAAAGGTGGCACGGGCATGAATAGCCCGTAAGTGGTGGCCCTTTTAAGCCATTACCAGTATCAAGAGCTGATACTGGAGATCTGTGGAGGTGCGAATGCACCCTGCATGACGGGAGATGTCTCCCTTATGAATGTGTTAAGATGAAGATGAAGCAACCCAAAAGGTGGCACAGGCATAAATAGCCCATAAGTGGTGGCTATTTTAAGCCATTACCAGTATCAAGAGCTGATACTGAAGATCTGTGGAGGTGCGAATGCACCCTGCATGATGTCTCCCTTGTGAATGTGTTACGATGAAGATGAAGCCACCCAAAAGGTGGCACGGGCATGAATAGCTCGTAAGTGGTGGCCCTTTTGAGCGATCACCAGTATCAATAGATGATACTAGAGATCTGTGGAGGTGCGACTGCACCCAGCGTGACGGGAGATGTCTCCCGGACCAAATGGTGACCAGATTTTGAAAACGCCAGGCGAGTGTCTTACCACTACACCACGGAGACTGGTAAAGTCTCCGTGGAGACTGGTAAAGTCTCCGTAGTTTTTGTCGCCGTACTAAAGAATGAATATAAATTCACTTGAACGTGTCCAGTGTAGGATTACTAAGTTAATTCTACAAATTAGAAATCTTTCACACGAAGAAAGATTAACAAAGCTTAAGATGCATTCACTGGAAAGGCGAAAAGTTAGGGTTGACATGATAGAGGTTTACAAGTGGATGAATGGACATAACAAAGGGGATATTAATATGGTATTAAAAGTATCAACACAAGACAGAAGACAAAACAATGGGTATAAATTGGATAAGTTTAGATTTAGGAAAGACTTGGGTAAATACTGGTTCAGTAACAATGTTGTTGATTTGTGGAACCAATTGCCGAGTAACATGGTGGAGGTGGGGTCCCTCGATTGTTTCAAACGTGGGTTGGACATGTATATGAGTGAGATTGGGTGGTTATAAATAGATTATATATTTATAGTAATATGGTTATAGTTATAATATATGGTTATGGTTATAAAATATTGGCATTGTATGGGCCAATAGGCCTTCTGCAGTTACCTTTGTCTTATGTTCTTATAAAGTGAGTGAGGCAGATCCTGATATAGTTGCAATAGTGGAAAATAAATGACGTGATCTCATAAGAACATAAGAACATAAGAACAAAGGTAACTGCAGAAGGCCTATTGGCCCATACGAGGCAGCTTCTATTCTATAACCACCCAATCCCACTCATATACTTGTCCAACCCGTGCTTGAAACAATCGAGGGACCCCACCTCCACAATGTTACGCGGCAATTGGTTCCACAAATCAACAACCCTGTTACTGAACCAGTATTTACCCAAGTCTTTCCTAAATCTAAACTTATCCAATTTATATCCATTGTTTCGTGTTCTGTCCTGTGTTGATACTTTTAATACCCTATTAATATCCCCCCGGTTATGTCCATTCATCCACTTGTAAACCTCTATCATGTCACCCCTAACTCTTCGCCTTTCCAGTGAATGCAACTTAAGCTTTGTTAATCTTTCTTCATATGAAAGATTTCTAATTTGGGGAATTAACTTAGTCATCCTACGCTGGACACGTTCAAGTGAATTTATATCCATTCTATAATATGGCGACCAAAACTGAACTGCATAATCTAAATGGGGCCTAACTAGAGCAAGATATAGCTTGAGAACCACACCAGGTGTCTTGTTACTAACGCTGCGATTAATAAATCCAAGTGTCCGATTTGCCTTATTACGAACATTTATGCATTGATCCTTTTGTTTTAAATTCTTACTAATCATAACTCCCAGATCCCTTTCGCAATCCGACTTCGCAATCACAACACCATCTAGCTCGTATCTTGTAACTCTATCATCATTACCTAACCTCAGAACTTTACATTTATCAGCATTAAACTGCATCTGCCAATCCTTTGACCATTTCAAAACCCTATCTAGATCAACTTGAAGTGATAGTGAGTCCTCCTCCGAATTAATTTCCCTACCGATTTTCGTATCATCGGCAAATTTGCAAATGTTGCTACTCAAACCTGAATCTAAATCATTTATATATATTATAAACAACAGAGGTCCCAGGACAGAGCCTTGAGGCACTCCACTTACAACATTTTCCCACTCTGACTTGATTCCATTTATACTAACTCTCTGTTTCCTTTGGTATAGCCATGCCCTAATCCAGCTTAATATAGCACCCCCAATACCATGAGACTCTATTTTTTTAATCAGTCTTTCATGTGGCACTGTATCAAAACATAAGAACTTATCAAAACATAAGAATCTCAGATGCAATCTTTCTGGAGGGCTACCAGGTGATAAGAAAAGAGAGGACAGAGATAGGGAGGGGGAGTGGCACTCCTAATAGAGCGGAAAGGGAAGATTGAAGACCTGGGAAATCGGGTTACCAATGAGAGCACAAGCTTCATACATGACACCCTGACAGCAGATGGGAGAAAGATTGTGATCTTGGTAATATACAATCCCCCACCAAACAGTAGAAGACCCAGGCAGGAGTATGATGACAACAATAAGGCATGCATAGATGAACTGCAGAAGGCAGCAACATTAGCTCACAGAATGAGAGCAATTGCCGGTCATGGGGGACCTAAATCATGATAAATTGGGAATCAAGGAATCCCTATGGAGGGGACGAAACGTGGGGAGCAAAGTTAGTAGATGTTATAGACAGGAATTTCCTAACACAACATGTGAAGGAAGACACAAAGTTAAGAGGAGATGCACCGAGTCTATTAGACCTGATTTTCACCCAGAACGTAGAAGACATCAAGAATTTGGAGCATGAAATACCTCTAGGGGCCAGCGAAAAATTGTGTCCTAGTCTTTGACTACATGATGGAATTCAAACTTGTGACCATAGGACAAGAAGTCTGGGAAAGGAGAGTTGACTACAGGAGGATAAGGGACTATCCGGGAGTGGGAGTGAAAAAGTGCAGTGGGAGGAAAAAATTAGATGAAAAACAGTCCAAGATATGATGGACCTAGTCATACGGAAATACCAGGAGGCCGAAGAGAGATTTATACCAACAGTAAAGGGAATATAATAACCCATGGTTTAATAAACAGTGTCAGGAAGCAAAAATGGCCAGCAATTTGTTCGGGTTCTTCTCTGGTATTACCAGAGAAGAACTAATAACGGCGATTAAAGTTGGGAAATCTACCGCCCCTGGGGAGGATGGAGTAACTTATGAAATACTTAATGAACTTGCCATTATGACGAAAAGCCCACTGATATACCTCTTTAATATTAGTTATAAGGAGGGCAGAATTCCCAGTAAATGGAAAAAAAGCTTTGATCATCCCTATTCCTAAAGCTAATGGAGAGTACAGATCTGTGTCCTTACCCTCGTGTTTTTGTAAAATGATGTAGAGGATCATTTTAAATAGACTTTTATATATAACAGGTGATCAGCTGTCTAGTAATTTGTTCGGATTCCTCAGAGGAAAAAGTACCTCTGACTGTATTATTAAATGTCTAGTTAATGATAATGATTATTATAGAATTTTTTATTGATTTACAAGGAGCTTTTGATAAAGCCAACAAAGAGGTTATTTTATATGAATTAGCTGGTCTTGGTGTTAAAGGGAGAATATTGTGCTGGATAGGGGATTATCTTTACGAAAGGAAGGCTTAGGTGTGGTATCAAGGGTTGTATGTCAGGTGTGAGATCTTTTGAACTCGGCACACCTCAGGGAGGAGTGTTTAATGTGCTAATGAATATGATAGCATCTCAGAGATTCTCAAATGGGGTAACTCCGATCATATATGCCGATGATATTTTGTTTCAGGGCAAAGATATTTCAAAGGTTCAAACAGTGTTGGATAATTTCGGAATTATCCAACACCATATGGGACTGGTGGTTAATGAAGACAAAACTAAGTTTGAATGTAGAATGTTGTTGTTTCAGATTTAGCTACTCAGGACGAAGTGTCCATGTAGCACGGGCTATGGTGAGCCCGTAATTGAGTTTGGTTATACATGATAACCTTTTTCCTGTGATATTTGGGTCTACGTTTAGAATTGAGGAGATCTCCTTTTTCCCTGCTTATTTATCGCTTCTGTTTTAGTGCACTGGTTTTAATCTTGTTTTGTTAATATTATCTTGGTTGCGGATGTAGATGCAGAATGCTCACTAATGAGTCCCATTCCTCAATAGCTTTTCCTTTCAATAGTCGGTGGAATGCACATCTAATGCAGCTGCTGTCGTTGAATTAATGTTGAGTTTGATGTGCAGGGGTTCAGTAGCTTCACATTCCAGTAAGTAGTGCAATTTTGGCGCCTTTGTTTCGGTTTCACAGATGTGACACTCTTTAACTATTGGGTTCATTACCTCCCAGCAGCACTTGTAACCAAGTCTGAGTCTGTGTATGGCTACTGCAATGTCTCTGGATATCTTTTTACCAGGCTTGAAAGAGGAGTAATCAGTGGCTTGTTCGTACCATATCGCAGTGGATCTTCCTTCCGCTACTTTGGCGACTTTTGATAGTTGAGAATATTTTCTTCTTGATTTGCTCCTTTATCTGTGAGAAACTTGGAGGTATTTGAACCTGTACAACAGGTAGAGTAGTGACAGTTTTTGCTAGTGAGTCTGCCTTTTCATTACCATCTATGCCGATGTGACTTGGTATCCAATTTAGGGTGATTGACAGCCCTCGATTATGGGCTTCTTTTCCTATATGTTGAATTTCTGTGAGAAGTTGTATATTATCTCTGTGCTGACTGAATAACAATGCATGGAGCGAAGATTTAGAGTCTGTATGAATGATGACATGTAAATTATTGTCAACTGTGTAGTTTATTGCCTCTTTCAGGGCATATAATTCTGTTTGCAATGTTGAGCACCCAGTAAGCTTCATGGTTGCTAGTGTAAACTACTGCCACAGCAGAACCTTTTTCTTGATCAACTGATCCGTCTGTGAAGATGTGAGTCGTAGGTCCAGAGATAGTTTCCATTTGTTGCTCTATTACTTCCTTGAGCCTCTGCGGGTCACATGCTGTTTTTTTAACTGGTAATCTTTCAATGATTATCTTTAGATTCGATTCTTCCCATGGAGGAGGCTGTCGAAAGTGTTGATATGGTCTATCTTCCCCTCTGTTTTCAATGGTTCATTTCTCTAAAATCTTGACCACATTATCCATCCATGAGCTTGTTCTATACTGTAGGTCTTTCTGAAAGGATCTATGTATGCTGTCTTTGATTGACAGTCTGGCGGTTGTTCCAGTAAGTTTTCCTATTATGGTGGCTATCCTTTGTTTCATCCTGTTTTCTAATGCTGGTAAATTTGTTTCCATTCTAAGGTTCTCTCTACGCGTCCATATAGGTGCTCCCAGCATTGTTCTCAGAGCATCATTTTGAGACACTTCCAGTTTCTCCCATTGGTTATCACTGAGGGATGTAAGAGCAAGGGAAGCATAGTCGATGAGTGACCTAACTGCTTGAACGTAGTACATTTTGAGTACTGGTAGAGATGCACCCTCTCTAAGACTGGTCAGGGAGCGCAAAGCTGAGTTTCTGTCTTTACAGCGTTGCCGAAGATACCTGGTTGATACCTAGTTGATGGGGTTCTGGGAGTTCTTCTACTCCCCAAGCCCGGTCCGAGGCCAGGCTCGACTTGTGAGAGTTTGGTC
Organism: Procambarus clarkii; assembly: GCF_040958095.1. NCBI lineage: Eukaryota > Metazoa > Arthropoda > Malacostraca > Decapoda > Cambaridae > Procambarus > Procambarus clarkii. The sequence goes on from NC_091157.1 coordinate 53,539,151, forward strand.
CACCAGGCTGTTGCTTGGAGCGGCCCGCAGGCCCACATACCCACCACAGCCCGGTTGGTCCGGCACTCCTTGGATATTCAATTTCTTGAGTAAATTTCAACTGGTTGTTTAAAAATAGGGTTGTGAAAAACTGGTTGTGAAAAATAAGGATTCCAGGTTTGTCATTGATTTGATTCAGGAGGGAGGTAAGGCATTCTATGGTTCCAACACCTTTTCTGTAAGCAAACATATTTTGGTGTAGTGGATTGGCTTTCCATTCAGTTCGATTAAGGGCCATTCTTTCTGCAGTTTTGGCCAGACAGCTTGTTAATGAGATGGGTCTTGGATTTCCTGGGACTTTAGGTTTTGGAATAGGAACTATAATTGCGGTTTCTTGTCACCCAAGGTTCAGTCGAAAAAGGTTAGTCGCTGAGTGTAGCAGTACACAGTTACAGTCACTCCCTCAGTTACTCTTTTAATACAGTGTAACCATGTCTCCCCCGTATATGTCTTTCCTAACCATCCTTCCTGAATTATTAACGTCAGAAGGACACAGTGATCTAGTAGCAAGAGCAAGGAAAATTGCTAAAGACGACCCAACCCTAAACGAAGCACCGTGGCAACTTGTAGGCAAACAAACGAAGAAGAACCGAAGAAACGTCCAAAGAAACCATACTAGAAGCCAACCAGAACTCAAGAACAGCACCCAAACCAATGACAAGGACCATATTCAAAACCAAAAATCCAGGATCAGATCTTAGAGCCAAACCCGACATTAGAGGTAAATATAATATATCCACAGCTAATCCGAATATAGTCACAAACCTCAGGAACACAGAACACCTAGTTGAACTGAAACCAGAAGAAAAAATCACCAAAATGATAGTTCAAAATTTCCCGGTCGAAGTTCATGTAAACAGTCTCTTAGAATGCCCAAATGTTACAACGGCGGAAAGATGCAAGCACAACAATATAGAAACAAGACAGGTTCTTGTAACAATAAAAGGACCTCGCATCAACACTGAGTGTTGGGATCTATGGTCAATTCAGGCTAAGACTGTACAACCCAGAACCCATGCGCTGCTACAGATATCAGCGCTTCGGCCACCACAAAGATGGCTGCAGAGGCCCGGAACGATGTGGTGTATGTAGGGAGCTCCACAATACCGACATATGCAAGAATCTGCACAAAGAAGGCAAACAAACGAAAGATCCCCCGTGTATCCCCCATACACAAAAATGTGTATCCCCCGCAGTATCCGAACTGCGGGGATACACATCACGCTGTCCAGAAAGCGACAAACGATGTCCAGAAAGGGGAAAAATAATATTAGCTTTCGGGTCAACCCAGCAACCCAAAGTAACAACTTCTAGACCCAATCGACCAGACCCTCGGTAAAAAGCCAGTGGTACACCCCTCGACAAATCCGAATAAATGATGATCAGCAACAAACTGACATACCAAATCCTTCTAGTCTGAGCAAGGACAGGGCCTCCAACAACTGGAGGAAACAAAGAAGCACTACTCCACTAAGAAACAGCAACGGAATAGATCAAGGCAGCAAAACGAACATACCTGCCGTTGCCTCCAAGACCTCCCAAGCAGAAATGATGATTCCTACATCATCAAATGCCCCAGTAGCTGGATGTAGCAACGCTTCAACCCAACCAAGAGTCTCCTCACCCACCAAGAAGAAAGTCTCCACTCCAGCCAAGAAGACACAAACCGTTGAATGTAGACGTCGGAGGCCCATTATATTGAAAATAAACGGTAAAAATATAGAGTTAATATATATAAATATTTAGGCATATTATATATATTAACCAGTATTAAAAAGCCTCGTCTTGGCAAGTTGTAAAGGACAGGGGTCTTAAGAAGACCTTGGCAAAACCGACACCTAATAGCCTAAAGACTTCTAACGCATTTGATGTCTTAGAGGACGAGTGCTGTGGTGAACCTGTAGTTCAAGGAGGAGGCAAAGCAACGAGGAGAATTGAAGCGCAGGTAAACTAACGTTCCTGATTGGAACGAAGCGAATTTTGGTTGTGGGAGATTCCCAGGTGAGATATTTAGACAGAACGTTTTGTGCCAGAGATAAGGGGAACAGGTTAAGGATTTGCTATCCGGGAGCTGGTATTGGTGATATTGTTGGAAACATAAAAGATATCATGACAGGAAATGGGAACAAACCCATTATTTGTATTTGTGCAGGGGGTAATGATGTTGGGCTAGTTAGGAGTGAGGAACTAATAGCAAGTCACTTGAACTCCAAACCTTTCCAGATATCCTAAAAAGAGCGAGAGTAACCCCTGTACACAAATGTGGTGATCTTACAGATGTTAACAACTACAGACCTATATCAATCCTGCCTAACTTGTCACAAATTTTTGAAAAACTAATCTACAAGCAGCTTAACTCTTATCTAGCCAAACACAATATACTTAGCCAATATGGCAATCCATCACTCTTTGTAAAATCTCTTGTATGTAGCTTACCTAAATAAATATTTGATTTTATTGATTTGAATACAGATTCAAAGCAACAATAGAATTAGGAGCAAGGGAGGAATCCCGATCATATGTGGCATTCTTCCAAGAAAGGGAGTGGGAAATGAATGGATGTCGAGGGCACTTGGTGTCAATTGCAGGCTGGAAAGATATTGCAAATCTAATGCAATATCTTTCATAGACAACTGGGAACACTTCTATGGAAGAAATGATATGTATGCTCGGGATTGGGTGCATCTATCAAGGGCTTGGGTCGTTGCTGTTGCGAACTCGTTGGAACCAGTGATTAGAGGTGTTTGTTTGGGTTTAAACTGTGAGTAGATATTGGTATGGGAATTGATTTGGAGGAAGGACATAATAAAAGTATATGTTTGGGGGAGAAAGGAATTGGCAAAATGATCATTGAAATTGAAGGGCCTCAAAATAACAATTCACTTAGGGTATATTACACTAACAGTAGAAGTCTAAGAAATAAAATAAACGATTTAAATGCTAATTTAATTAAATGCAGAAAAAAATAGATATTATCATGCTTACTGAAACATGGATGAATGTACAGGCGATGAGTCACAATAACGTGGCTGAAGTATGTTGACCAATCGGAGTATGATTGATCGGCTGAAGTATGT
>NC_091157.1:53542766-53567766 GCF_040958095.1 Procambarus clarkii
GGACTATCCTTTCCCTAGTCTTAGTACGATATAACTGAAAAAACCCTTTAGGATTTGTCTTTGATTGCCCTGCTATGCTAACTTCATAGTTTCTTTTTGCTTTCCTTATCTCTTTTTTAACATTTCCAACCAGTTGTACGAATTCCTGTTCTAAAGTGACCTCCCCATTTTTAATCCTTTTGTACCAAGCTCTCTTTTTACTTATAAGGTTCTTCAAATTCTTTGTTATCCACTTTGGGTCATTAGTATTCGATCTATTCAATTTGTATGGTATACTACGTTCCTGTGCTTTGTTTAGAATATTCTTAAATAAGTTATATATTGAATCCACATCGAAATCCCCATTTACGTCACCTATCGCTGGGTTCATGTCTCGCACCAAGACCGGCCCCCACCCCATACATAAGACTTTCCAATCAATTTGACCCAAAAAATTTCTTAGGCTATTAAAATCAGCTTTTCGAAAATCTGGCACTTTAACAGAATTTTCTCCTACAGGTCTATTCCATTCTATGCTAAACCTGATTTCTTTGTGATCACTGTTCCCTAGCTCACTCCATTTTTCGATGTCATTAATTTGTGTTTCCCTGTTAGTTAACACTAAATCTAAAATATTATTTTCCCGTGTTGGTTCCTTAATGTGTTGCGTAAGAAAGCAATCGGCAATTAATTCTAGAAAATCTTCTGCTTCACTATTCCCTGTTTTGTTCAACCAGTTTATTCCACTAAAATTAAAGTCCCCTATGACATAAATACTGTTAGATCTAGATGCCCTAGATATTTCATCCCATAGATGCTTTGCTTCCATTCTGTCTAAATTTGGTGGCCTATATATAACTCCTATTATAATAATTATAATATTATTTGCTTTTTCGTATTATTCTATCCAAATAGTTTCTGTGTGTGGCTCAGTTTTGATTCCCTCTTTGAGACTACATTTCAAATTGTCCCGAACATATATGTCTACTTCCCCTCCTCGTCTAATATATCTATCTGTGTGAAATAGTTTAAATCCATTTATTTGATATTCAGCTAATAGTTCTCTATTTTCTACATTCATCCACGTTTCGGTAAGTGCAATAATATCTATTTTTTTCTGTGCAGACAAGAGCATTTAATTCGTTAATTTTATTTCTTAGACTTCTACTGTTAGTGTAATATACCCTAAGTGAATTGTTATTTTGAGGCCCTTCTCTTTCCCTGATCATTTTGCCAATTCCTTTCTCCCACAAACACATACTTCTATTATCTCCTTCCTCCAAATCAATTCCCATACCTCTATCTACTAACAGTTTAAACCCAAACAAACACCTCTAACCACTTCTTCCAACGAGTTCGCAACAGCAACAACCCCAGCTCTCGATAGATGCACCCCATCACGAGCATACATTTCATTTCTTCCATAGAAGTGTTCCCAGTTGTCTATGAAAGATATTGCATTTGATTTGAAATATCTTTCCAGCCGGCAATTGACACCAAGTGCCCTCGACATCTATTCATTTCCCACTCCCTTTCTTGGAAGAATGCCACATATGATCGGGATTCCTCCCTTGCTCCTAACTAATTCAATGGCTGTCCTGAATCTCTGTATTAGTTCCTCAATCCTAACTCGCCCAACATCATTACCCCCCTGCACTAATACAAATAATGGGTTTGTTTGATTGATTGATGAAGATTAAGCCACCCAAAAGATGGCACGGGCATGAATAGCCCGTAAGTGGTGGCCATTTTAAGCCATTAATAGTATCAAGAGCTGATACTGGAGATCTGTGGAGGTGCGAATGCACCCTGCATGATAAGAACATAAGAACATAAGAACAAAGGTAACTGCAGAAGGCCTATTGGCCCATACGAGGCAGCTCCTATTCTATAACCACCCAATCCCACTCATATACTTGTCCAACCCGTGCTTGAAACAATCGAGGGACCCCACCTCCACAATGTTACGCGGCAATTGGTTCCACAAATCAACAACCCTGTTACTGAACCAGTATTTACCCAAGTCTTTCCTAAATCTAAACTTATCCAATTTATATCCATTGTTTCGTGTTCTGTCCTGTGTTGATACTTTTAATACCCTATTAATATCCCCCCGGTTATGTCCATTCATCCACTTGTAAACCTCTATCATGTCACCCCTAACTCTTCGCCTTTCCAGTGAATGCAACTTAAGCTTTGTTAATCTTTCTTCATATGAAAGATTTCTAATTTGGGGAATTAACTTAGTCATCCTACGCTGGACACGTTCAAGTGAATTTATATCCATTCTATAATATGGCGACCAAAACTGAACTGCATAATCTAAATGGGGCCTAACTAGAGCAAGATATAGCTTGAGAACCACACCAGGTGTCTTGTTACTAACGCTGCGATTAATAAATCCAAGTGTCCGATTTGCCTTATTACGAACATTTATGCATTGATCCTTTTGTTTTAAATTCTTACTAATCATAACTCCCAGATCCCTTTCGCAATCCGACTTCGCAATCACAACACCATCTAGCTCGTATCTTGTAACTCTATCATCATTACCTAACCTCAGAACTTTACATTTATCAGCATTAAACTGCATCTGCCAATCCTTTGACCATTTCAAAACCCTATCTAGATCAACTTGAAGTGATAGTGAGTCCTCCTCCGAATTAATTTCCCTACCGATTTTCGTATCATCGGCAAATTTGCAAATGTTGCTACTCAAACCTGAATCTAAATCATTTATATATATTATAAACAACAGAGGTCCCAGGACAGAGCCTTGAGGCACTCCACTTACAACATTTTCCCACTCTGACTTGATTCCATTTATACTAACTCTCTGTTTCCTTTGGTATAGCCATGCCCTAATCCAGCTTAATATAGCACCCCCAATACCATGAGACTCTATTTTTTTAATCAGTCTTTCATGTGGCACTGTATCAAAAGCTTTGCTAAAGTCAAGGTAAACAACATCGCAATCCTTACCACTATCAACTGCCTCAACAATGCTAGAATAAAAAGATAACAAATTTGTTAAACATGAACGGCCATTTATAAAACCATGTTGCGACTCAATTATTAATTTATGTTTTTCAAGATGAAGACGAATTTTATTTGCTATTATAGATTCGAGTAACTTTCCCACAATAGACGTTAGGCTAATTGGTCGATAGTTAGACGCAAGTGATCTATCTCCTTTCTTAAAAACTGGTATCACATGATGGGAGATGTCTCCCTTGTGAATGTGTTAAGATGAAGATGAAGCCACCCAAAAGGTGGCACGGGCATGAATTGGTAAGTGGTGGCCCTTTTGAGCCATCACAAGTATCAATAGACGATACTGGAGATCTGTGGAGGTACGACTGCACCCAGCGTGACGGGAGATCCCGTGTTTTAAACAGATGAAGCCACCCAAAAGGTGGCTCGGGCATGAATAGCCCGTAAGAGGTGGCCCTTTTGAGCCATCACCAGTATCAATAGATGATACTGCAGATCTGTGGAGGTGCGACTGCACCCTGCGTGACGGGAGATTTCTCCCGTGTGAATGTGTCCAAGATGACGATTAAGCCATCCAAAAGGTGGCACGGGCATGAATAGCCCGTAACTGGAGGCCCTTTTGAGCCATTACCAGTATCAAGAGCTGATACTGGAGATCTGTGGAGGTGCAACTGCACCCTGTGTGATGGGAGATGTCTCCCGGACCAAGTGTGTGGTGTGGGTTTGTTTCCATTTCCCGTCATAATATCATTCATGTTTCCAACAATATCACCAATTCCAGCTCCCGGATAGCAAACCCTTAATCTGTTCCCCCTGTCTCTGGCACAAAACGTTCTGTCTAAATACCTCACCTGGGAATCTCCCACAACCAAAATTCGCATTGATTCTCCCTTTTCCTTTCGAGCAGTTTGAGGGACCTGCGCTTCAATGCTCCTCATTACTTTGTTTTTGCCATCTTGTTGAACAACAGGTTCAACACAGCACTCGTCTTCTAATACGTCAAATGCGTAAAAAGTCCTTAGGTGTAGGCTATTAGTTGTCGGTTATGCCAAGGTCTTCTTAAGAACCCTGTCTTTCACAACTTGCCAAGACGAGGTCTTCTTATTATTGGTCCGGTCAGTCCTTCTTAATGAGGTCCCGTCAACACTGGCCTCCTCCTTCGTTTCCTCCCGAAGTCTCAGCCGTCGTACCTCCTCCCGCAGGGAATCCATCTCTGCTCTCAGAGCTCCAACCAGACTCACCAAATCCTTCACTAATCCTTCCATTATTGCAATAATAATATTATTAGAATCAGAGCTTAAGCTAACACAACCTCTCACTGTGACTGCACCTGACTGACTGCAGTCATAACTCCCAGATCCCTTTCGCAATCCGACTTCGCAATCTCAACACCATCTAGCTCGTATCTTGTAACTCAAGATACGGTCATCATTACCTAGCCTCAGAACTTTACATTTATCAGCATTAAACTGCATTTTCCCATCCTTTGACCATTTCAAAACCCTATCTAGATCAACTTGAAGTGATAGTGAGTCCTAATCCGAATTAATTTCCCTACCGATTTTCGTATCATCGGCAAATTTCAAATGTTGCTACTCAAACCTGAATCTAAATCATTTATATATATTATAAACAACAGAGGTCCCAGGACAGAGCCCTGAGGTACTCCACTAACAACATTATCCCACTCCGACTTAACCCCATTTATACTAACTCTCTGTTTCCTTTGGAATAGCCATGCCCTAATCCAACTTAATATAGCACCCCCAATACCATGAGCTTCTATTTTTTTAATTAGTCTTTCATGTGGCACTGTATCAAAAGCTTTGCTAAAGTCAAGGTACACAACATCACAATCCTTACCACTATTAACTGCCTCAACTATGCTGGAATAAAAAGTTAGCAAATTTGTTAAACATGAACGGCCATTTGTAAAACTATGTTGCGACTCATTTATTAATTGATGTTTTTCAAGATGGAGACGAATTGGATTTTCAATTATTGATTCAAGTAACTTTCTAACAATAGACGTTAGGCTAATTGGCCGATAGTTTGACGCAAGTGATCTATCTCCTTTCTTAAAATTTGGTACCATATTAGCTACCTTCCATGACTCTGGCACTCTGCCTGACTCTATTGATTTATTAAATATGGTAGACAGTGGCTCGGAAAGCTCCTCTTTGCATTCTTTAAGCACCCTGGCAAACACTTCATCCGGCCCTGGGGATTTGTTTGGTTTTAGTTTTTCTAATTGTTTAATTACATCCTCCCTGGTAACTACTAAACTAGTCAACCTGTCCTCATCCCCACCCACATAGACTTGTTCGGCTGAAGGCATATTGTTAAGTTCTTCTTTAGTAAATACAGATATACAATATTTGTTAAAAATACTACTCATCTTGTCATTATCCGTTATTTGACCTGTCTCAGATTTTAATGGACCTATCCTTTCCCTTGTCTTAGTTCGATATAACTGAAAAAACACTTTAGGATTTGACTTTGCTTGCTCTGCTATGCGAACTTCATAGTTTCTTTTTGCTTTCCTAATCTCTTTTTTAACATTTCTAACCAGTTGTATGAATTCCTGTTCTAAACTGACTTCCCCATTCTTAATCCTTTTGTACCAAGCTCTCTTTTTACCTATAAGTTTCTTTAAATTATTTGTTATCCACTTTGGGTCATTAGTATTCGATCTATTCAATTTGTATGGTATACTACGTTCCTCTGCTTTGTTTAGAATATTCTTAAATAAGTTATATATTAAATCCACATCGAAATCCCCTTTTACATCACCTATCGCTGGGTTTATGTTTCGCTCCAAGACCGGCCCACACCCTATACCCAAGACTTTCCAATCTATTTGACCTCAAAAATTTCTTAGGCTATTAAAATCAGCTTTTCGAAAATCTGGCACTTTAACAGAATTTTCTCTTACAGGTCTATTCCATTCTATGCTAAATCTGATTACTTTGTGATCACTGTTCCCTAGCTCACTCCCTATTTCGATGTCATTAATTTGTGTTTCCCTGTTAGTTAACACTAAATCTAAAATATTAATTTCCCGCGTTGGTTCCTTAATGTGTTGCGTAAGAAAGCAATCGTCAATTAATTCTAGAAAATCTTTTACTTCACTATTCCCTGTTTTGTTCACCCAGTTTATTCCACTAAAATTAAAATCACCCATGACATAAATACTGTTAGATCTAGATGCTCTAGATATTTCTTCCCATAGATGCTTTGCTTCCATTCTGTCTAAATTTGGTGGCCTATACATAACTCTTATTATAATATTATTTGCTTTTTCGTTTAATTCTATCCAAATAGTTTTTTGTGTGTGGCTCAGTTTTGCTTCCCTCTTTAAGACTACATTACAAATTGTCCCTAACATATATGGCTACTCCTCCTCCTCGTCTAATATATCTATCTGTGTGAAATAGTTTAAATCCATTTATTTGACATTCAGCTAATAGTTCTCTATTTTCTACATTCATCCACGTTTCGGTAAGTGCAATAATATCTATTTTTTCTGTGCAGACAAGAGCATTTAATTCGTTAATTTTATTTCTTAGACTTCTACTGTTAGTGTAATATACCCTAAGTGAATTGTTATTTTGAGGCCCTTCTCTTTCCCTGATCATTTTGCCAATTCCTTTCTCCCACTAACACATACTTTTATTATCTCCTTCCTCCAAATCAATTCCCATACCTCTATCTACTAACAGTTTAAACCCTAACAAACACCTCTAACCACTGGTTCCAACGAGTTCGCAACAGCAACGACCCAAGCCTCTGATAGATGCACCCCATCCCGAGCATACATTTTATTTCTTCCAAAGAAGTGTTCCCAGTTGTCTATGAAAGATATTGCATTAGATTTGCAATATCTTTCCAGCCTGCAATTGACACCAAGTGCCCTCGACATCCATTCATTTCCCACTCCCTTTCTTGGAAGAATGCCACATATGATCGGGATTCCTCCCTTGCTCCTAACTATTTCTATTATTGTTTTGAATCTCTGTATTCAAATCAATCAAATCAAATGTTTGGTACCCTTCGATAGATGCACCCCATCCAGAGCATACATGTCATTTCTTCCATAGAAGTGTTCCCAGTTGTCTATAAAAGATATTGCATTAGATTTGCAATATCTTTCCAGCCTGCAATTGACATCAAGTGCCCTCGACATCCATTCATTTCCCACTCCCTTTCTTGGAAGAATGCCACATATGATCGGGATTCCTCCCTTGCTCCTAATTCTATTGTTGCTTTGAATCTGTATTCAAATTAATCAAATCAAATATTTATTTAGGTAAGCTACATACAAGAGATTTTACAAAGAGTGATGGATTGCCATATTGGCTAAGTATATTGTGTTGGGCTAGATGAGAGTAAAGCTGCTTGTAGATTAGTTTTTCAAAAATTTGTGACAAGTTAGGCAGGATTGATATAGGTCTGTAGTTGTTAACATCTGTGAGATCACCACATTTGTGTACAGGGGTTACTCTCGCTCTTTTTAGGATATCTGGAAAGGTTTGGAGTTCAAGTGACTTGTTATTAGTTCCTCACTCCTAACTCGCCCAACATCATTACCCCCTGCACTAATACAAATAATGGGTTTGTTCCCATTTCCTGTCATGATATCTTTTATGTTTCTAACAATATCACCAATACCAGCTCCCGGATAGCAAATCCTTAACCTGTTCCCCTTATCTCTGGCACAAAACGTTCTGTCTAAATACCTCACCTGGTAATCTCCCACAACCAAAATTCGCTTCGTTCCAATCAGGAACGTTAGTTTACCTGCGCTTCAATGCTCCTCGTTGCTTTGCCTTTGCCTCCTCCTTGAACTACAGGTTCACCACAGCACTCGTCCTCTAACACATCAAATGCGTTAGAAGTCCTTAGGCTATTAGGTGTCGGTTTTGCCAAGGTCTTTTGCCAAGACCCCTGTCCTTTACAACTTGCCAAGACGAGGTCTTTTTAATACTGGTTAATATATATAATATGCCTAAATAATTATATATATTAACTCTATATTTTTACCGTTTATTTTCAATATAATGGGCCTCCGACGTCTACATTCAACGGTTTGTGTATTCTTGGCTGGAGTGGAGACTTTCTTCTTGGTGGGTGAGGAGACTCTTGGTTGGGTTGAAGCGTTGCTACATCCAGCTACTGGGGCATTTGATGATGTAGGAATCATCATTTCTGCTAGGGAGGTCTTGGAGGCAACGGCAGGTATGTTCGTTTTGCTGCCTTGATCTATTCCGTTGCTGTTTCTTAGTGGAGTAGTGCTTCTTTGTTTCCTCCAGTTGTTGGAGGCCCTGTCCTTGCTCAGACTAGAAGGATTTGGTATGTCAGTTTGTTGCTGATCATCATTTATTCCGATTTGTCGAGGGGTGTACCACTGGCTTTTTACCGAGGGTCTGGTCGATTGGGGTCTAGAAGTTGTTACTTTGGGTTGCTGGGTTGACCCGAAAGCTAATATTATTTTTCCCCTTTCCGGACATCGTTTGTTCCAGGCGTGATGTGTATCCCCGCAGTTCGGACATTTTGCTTTCGTTTGTTTGCCTTCTTTGTGCAGATTCTTGCATATGTCGGTATTGTGGAGCTCCCTACATACACCACATCGTTCCGGGCCTCTGCTGCCATCTTTGTGGTGGCCGAAGCGCTGATATCTGTAGCAGCGCATGGGTTCTGGGTTGTACAGTCTTAGCCTGAATTGACCATAGATCCCAACACTCAGTGTTGATGCGAGGTCCTTTTATTGTTACAAGAACCTGTCTTGTTTCTATATTGTTGTGCTTGCATCTTTCCGCCGTTGTACCATTTGGGTGACTAAGTGACTGTTTACATGAACTTCGACCGGGAAATTTTGAACTATCATTTTGGTGATTTTTTCTTCTGGTTTCAGTTCAACTAGGTGTTCTGTGTTCCTGAGGTTTGTGACTATATCCGGATTAGCTGTGGATATATTATATTTACCTCTAATGTCGGGTTTGGCTCTAAGATCTGATCCTGGATTTTTGGTTTTGAATATGGTCCTTGGCAATGGTTTGGGTGCTGCTCTTGAGTTCTGGTTGGGTTCTAGTTTGGTTTCTTTGGACGTTTCTTCGGTTCTTCTTCGTTTGTTTGCCTTTCCGTTGCCTACAAGTTGCCACGGTGCTTCGTTTAGGGTTGGGTCGTCTTCAGCAATTTTCCTTGCTCTTGCTACTAGATCACTAGTGTCCTTCTGACGTTAATAATTCAGGAAGGATGGTTAGGAAAGACATATATACGGGGGAGACATGGTTACACTGTATTAAAAGAGTAACTGAGGGAGTGAATGTAACTGTGTACTGCTACACTCAGCGACTAACCTTTTTCGACTGAACCTTGGGTGACAAGAAACCGACCACTCTCTTAGAACAGTGCAATTATAGTTCCTATTCCAAAACCTAAAGTCCCAGGAAATCCAAGACCCATCTCATTAACAAGCTGTCTGGCCAAAACTGCAGAAAGAATGGCCTTAATCGAATTGAATGGAAAGCCAATCCACTACACCAAAATATGTTTGCTTACAGAAAAGGTGTTGGAACCACAGAATGCCTTACCTCCCTCCTGAATCAAATCAATGACAAACCTGGAATCCTTATTTTTCACAACCAGTTTTTCACAACCCTATTTTTAAAGAACCAGTTGAAATTCACTCAAGAAATTGAATATCTTCGGCAATGCTGTAAAGACAGAAACTCAGCTTTGCGCTCCCTGACCAGTCTTAGAGAGGGTGCATCTCTACCAGTACTCAAAATGTACTACGTTCAAGCAGTTAGGTCACTCATCGACTATGCTTCCCTTGCTCTTACATCCCTCAGTGATAACCAATGGGAGAAACTGGAAGTGTCTCAAAATGATGCTCTGAGAACAATGCTGGGAGCACCTATATGGACGCGTAGAGAGAACCTTAGAATGGAAACAAATTTACCAGCATTAGAAAACAGGATGAAACAAAGGATAGCCACCATAATAGGAAAACTTACTGGAACAACCGCCAGACTGTCAATCAAAGACAGCATACATAGATCCTTTCAGAAAGACCTACAGTATAGAACAAGCTCATGGATGGATAATGTGGTCAAGATTTTAGAGAAAATGGACCTGAAATGGACCATTGAAAACAAAGGGGAAGATAGACGATATCAACACTTTCGACAGCCTCCTCCATGGGAAGAATCGAATCTAAAGATAATCATTGAAAGATTACCAGTTAAAAAATCAGCATGTGACCCGCAGAGGCTCAAGGAAGTAATAGAACAACAAATGGAAACTATCTCTGGACCTACGACTCACATCTTCACAGACGGATCAGTTGATCAAGAAAAAGGTTCTGCTGGGGCAGCAGTTTACACTAGCAACCATGAAGCTTACTGGAGCATGAATAGTGGGTGCTCAACATTGCAAACAGAATTATATGCCCTGAAAGAGGCAATAAACTACACAGTTGACAATAATTTACATGATGTCATCATTCATACAGACTCTAAATCTTCGCTCCAGGCATTGTTATCCAGTCAGCACAGAGATAATATACAACTTCTCACAGAAATTCAACATATAGGAAAAGAAGCCCATAATCGAGGGCTGTCAATCACCCTAAATTGGATACCAAGTCACATCGGCATAGATGGGAATGAAAAGGCAGACTCACTAGCAAAAACTGTCACTACTCTACCTGTTGTTCAGGTTCAAATACCTCCAAGTTTCTCACAGATAAAGGAGCAAATCAAGAAGAAAATATTCTCAACTATCAAAAGTCGCCAAAGTAGCGGAAGGAAGATCCACTGCGATATGGTACGAACAAGCCACTGATTACTCCTCTTTCAAGCCTGGTAAAAAGATATCCAGAGACATTGCAGTAGCTATACACAGACTCAGACTTGGTTACAAGTGCTGCTGGGAGGTAATGAACCCAGCAGTTCAGTTAAAGAGTGTCACATCTGTGAAACCGAAACAGGCGCCAAAATTGCACTACTTACTGGAATGTGAAGCTACTGAACCCCTGCACATCAAACTCAACATTAATTCAACGACAGCAGCTGCATTAGATGCACATTCCACCGACTACAATGATTAGAAAAGCTGTTGAGGAATGGGACTCATTAGTGAGCATTCTGCATCTACATCCGCCACCAAGATAATATTAACAAAACAAGATTAAAACCAGTGCACTAAAACAGAAGCGATAAATAAGCAGGGAAAAAGGAGATCTCAATTCTAAACGTAGACCCAAATATCACAGGAAAAAGGTTATCATGTATAACCAAACTCAATTACGGGCTCACCATAGCCTGTGCTACATGGACACTTCGTCCTGAGTAGCTAAATCTGAAACAACAACATTCTACATTCAAACTTAGTTTTGTCTTCATTAACCACCAGTCCCATATGGTGACCCATATGGTGTTGGATACTTCTGAAATTATCCAACACTGTTTGAACCTTTGAAATATCTTTGCCCTGAAACAAAATATCATCGGCATATATGATCGGAGTTACCCCATTTGAGAATCTCTGAGATGCTATCATATTCATTAGCACATTAAACAGCGTGGGTCTCAACACTCCTCCCTGAGATGTGCCGAGTTCAAAAGATCTCACACCTGACATACAACCCTTGATACCACACCTAAGCCTTCCTTTCCTAAAGATAATCCCCTATCCAGCGCAATAATCTCCCTTTAACACCAAGACCAGCTAATTCATATAAAATAACCTTTTTGTTGGTTTTATCAAAAGCTCCTTGTAAATCATTAAAAATTTCTATAATAATCATTATCATTAACTAGACATTTAATAATACAGTCAGAGGTACTTTTTCCTCTGAGGAATCCGAACAAATTACTAGACAGCTGATCACCTATTATATATAAAAGTCTATTTAAAATGATCCTCTCCATCATTTTACAAAAACACGAGGGTAAGGACACAGATCTGTACTCTCCATTAGCTTTAGGAATAGGGATGATCAAAGCTTTTTTTCCATTTACTGGGAATTCTGCCCTCCTTATAACTAATATTAAAGAGGTCTATCAGTGGGCTTTTCGTCATAATGACAAGTTCATTAAGTATTTCATAAGTTACTCTATCCTCCCAAAGGGCGGTAGATTTCCCAACTTTAATCGCCGTTATTAGTTCTTCTCTGGTAATACCAGAGAAGAACCCGAACAAATTGCTGGCCATTTTTGCTTCCTGACACTGTTTATTAAACCATGGGTTATTATAGTTCCTTTACTGTTGGTATAAATCTCTCTTCGGCCTCCTGGTATTTCCGTATGACTAGGTCCATCATATCTTGGACTGTTTTTCATCTAATTTTTTCCTCCCACTGCACTTTTTCACTCCCACTCCCGGATAGTCCCTTATCCTCCTGTAGTCAACTCTCCTTTCCCAGACTTCTTGTCCTATGGTCACAAGTTTGAATTCCATCATGTAGTCAAAGACTAGGACACAATTTTTCGCTGGCCCCTAAAGGTATTTCATGCTCCAAATTCTTGATGTCTTCTACGTTCTGGGTGAAAATCAGGTCTAATAGACTCGGTGCATCTCCTCTTAACTTTGTGTCTTCCTTCACATGTTGTGTTAGGAAATTCCTGTCTATAACATCTACTAACTTTGCTCCCCACGTTTCGTCCCCTCCATAGGGATTCCTTGATTCCCAATTTATCATGATTTAGGTCCCCCATGACCAGCAGCTTTGCTCTCATTCTGTGAGCTAATGTTGCTGCCTTCTGCAGTTCATCTATGCATGCCTTATTGTTGTCATCATACTCCTGCCTGGGTCTTCTGCTGTTTGGTGGGGGATTGTATATTACCAAGATCACAATCTTTCTCCCATCTGCTGTCAGGGTTTCATGTATGAAGCTTGTGCTCTCATTGGTAACCCGATTTCCCAGGTCTTCAATCTTCCCTTTCCGCTCTATTAGGAGTGCTACTCCCCCTCCCTATCTCTGTCCTCTCTTTTCTTATCACCTGGTAGCCCTCCAGAAAGATTGCATCTGAGATCACGTCATTTATTTTCCACTATTGCAACTATGTCAGGATCTGCCTCACTCACTTTTTATAAGAACATAAGACAAAGGTAACTGCAGAAGGCCTATTGGCCCATACAATGCCAATATTTTATAACTATAACCATATATTTTAACTATAACCATATTACTATATATATAAAATCTATTTATAACCACCCAATCTCACTCATATACATGTCCAACCCACGTTTGAAACAATCGAGGGACCCCACCTCCACCATGTTACTCGGCAATTGGTTCCACAAATCAACAACATTGTTACTGAACCAGTATTTACCCAAGTCTTTCCTAAATCTAAACTTATCCAATTTATACCCATTGTTTTGTATTCTGTCTTGTGTTGATACTTTTAATACCATATTAATATCCCCTTTTTTATGTCCATTCATCCACTTGTAAACCTCTATCATGTCATCCCTAACTTTTCGCCTTTCCAGTGAATGCATCTTAAGCTTTGTTAATCTTTCTTTGTGTGAAAGATTTCTAATTTGGGGAATTAACTTAGTCATTCTACACTGGACACGTTCAAGTGAATTTATATTCATTCTATAGTACGGCGACCAAAACTACGGAGACTTTACCAGTCTCCGTGGTGTAGTGGTAAGACACTCGCCTGGCGTTTTCACCATCTGGTCACCATTTGGTCTGGGAGACATCTCCCGTCACGCTGGGTGCAGTCGCACCTCCACAGATCTCTAGTATCATCTATTGATACTGGTGATGGCTCAAAAGGGCCACCACTTATGAGCTATTCATGCCCGTGCCACCTTTTGGGTGGCTTCATCTTCATCGTAACACATTCACAAGGGAGACATCATGCAGGGTGCATTCGCACCTCCACAGATCTTCAGTATCAGCTCTTGATACTGGTAATGGCTTAAAATAGCCACCACTTATGGGCTATTCATGCCTGTGCCACCTTTTGGGTGGCTTAATCTTCATCTTAACACATTCATAAGGGAGACATCTCCCGTCATGCAGGGTGCATTCGCACCTCCACAGATCTCCAGTATCAGCTCTTGATACTGGTAATGGCTTATAAGGGCCACCACTTATGGGCTATTCATGCCCCTGCCACCTTTTGGGTGGCTTAATCTTCATCATCATCGCCTGGCGTTCCTGGAGGGGGTGTTTGGGGGGGGGTGAATGTGGGCTGGGGGGATCCGAGAAGTATCTGGGGGTGAATGGGGGTCTGAGGGGGGTGCTTGGGGGGGCGCATGGGGGCTGGGCATCTAGGGAGGTAGGTAGGAAGGTCTGGGGGTAGGGCCTGGTTAGGTAGGTTTGGAGTAGGAAGGGAATACTGGGTCTGAAGATTAGGAAGGGTCTGAGAGGCATAGAGGGGTTGAGAGGTAGCGTATGGTTGAGAGTCAGATAGAGGTTGAGAGGTTAGGGGGAGAAGGATAAAGGGGGTAGGGGGGGGGGAAGGATGGTGGGATGAAGCAGATGGATATGAATGCGATGGTGTCAGGGGAGGTGTTGGGGAGATAAGAAGGAGGGAGGGCTGATTTGGGGAGGAAGTGAACTGGGAAGCAGGTGTGAGCTGGTTAGCACCGGGTTGGGCACGGGGTGGGTAACTACCTCAAATGGGAGGAGTTGTATCGTGGAGGTTTGCTCGCCTGTGGGCTATCTGTTCCTCTTTTGTCATGTATCTGTCAATATACATGTTGTAGTAGTTTTTGCTACCTCTGGGTAAGTGTTTGTGATGCAGTATGTAATCTTGCCAGATGTGTTCCAAAGTAATGAACATGTAACTATTGCAGGATGTGTTCAGAAACGGTAAACATATAACTATTTCAGGATGTGTTCAGAAGTTGTGTATTTCAGCCTGCCCACAGAGGTGCTGGAGCTGGTGTTTGCACATGTGCCTATAGTACATCTGTTGACTGTCGATGCAACTGTCTGCCGCTACTGGTACACAGTTATACTTAACCCTGCGGAGAGTAATGCAACCCTACAATGAGTAATGCAACCCTGCAGTGAGTAGTAGAACCCTGCAGTGAGTAATTCAACCCTTCAGTTAGTAATAAAACATAATGTTGATATATGTAATCGTTCACTGAGTAATACATTATAGTGGTGAGTAATATAAACCTACAGTGAGTAATACAACAATGAATTATATATTACATAAATTGTGCATTGAAGTTTTCATGTTATGTAGGAAATGAATTTCGAAATTATATGTAAGTATGGAAAATTGCTGCATTCAGAATGTGAATTTTTCGTAATTAACGTAATGTTCGTACTGATACATTAATGTACATACGTAATGTACGTACTGTTATGTAATTACATAATGTCATACTGTTAATTCGTTTGTCTTAATTCTCTATTGAACTATTTCAGTTTATCCCCTGGAGAAAAATTCACCATAGACTGAAACTGGCGCCATGGAGAGTACCATCCAGCATACCGCTCTTCCACACTTGCAGGAGTGACATGGTGCCAACCACTCACATCATGTCTACCCACTGTCAGCGCCACGGTTTTACTTCCGTGAGAGACTGTATCCCCAGTGTCATCAGGTAAGATAACACAACGATAGACTGTATCACCAGTATCATCAGGTAATATATCACCACGAGAGACTGAATCCCAAGTGTCATCAGGTAGGATAACACCATGAGAGACTGTATTACCAGTGTCATAAGGTAAGATAACACCATGATAGACTGTATCACCAGTGTTATCAGTTAAAATAACACCATGAGAAACTGTATCCCCAGTGTCATCAGGTAAGATAACATCACGAGAAGTTGTATTCCCAATTTCATCAGGTAAAATAACAGCATGAGAGACTATATCACCTGTGTTATCAGTTTAGATAACACCATGATAGACTGAATCACAAGTGCCAGCAGGTGAGATAACACCATGAGAGACTATATCACCAGTGTCATCAAGTAGGATAATACCATGAAAGACTGTATAAGTAGTGTCATTATACCAAGTAGTGTCAAGATAACAGTAGTGGATACCAAGACTATAACAGTTCATTTTAGCTTTCTCATGGCAGGATTGTAGTCTGGGTCGTTTTAAGTTACGTGGTGACACACGGTCATAGTCTGGGCCCTTTTTAGTTACCCCTACAATGCACAGTTGTAACACAGGGCATTTTTAGTTTCCTTGGTGATGCGCGGTTCCAGCCATCCCTAATTTTAGATGAGTGACATAATCAGCCAGTTTTAATCATCTTTCAAGTAGTCCAGTTTTTGAAAATGAAATGAAAATCAATGAAAATGGGATTTATAATAAATAACTGAAATGGGAAAAAATATGCAATCATTATTGCATATTTTTCCCATTTTCAATTATTTATTATAAATCCCATTTCCATTGATTATTTATTTATACCCATTTTCAATTATTTATAATTAAATCATATTTTCAGTGATCACATGTGTATTACCATTTTCAAAGATTGCTTGTTTATACCAAATAGCTACTTATAGATTACTTATTTAATGCAGGCCAAACCTGAAACACATTTATTCCCCCCCTCCCATGTCAAGTCAGTCATTAATTGACACTAAAAATTTAAATAAACTGCAGAAAGCCTCTCCATAAGAAGCAAGAAAAAAGCACAATGCTCTCTCTCACACACACACACACATAGCCGGTGGGGAGCCGGTGGCCGAGCGGACAGCACGCTGGTCACGTGATCCTGTGGTTCCAGGCTC
This sequence comes from Procambarus clarkii, assembly GCF_040958095.1. Classification (NCBI taxonomy): domain Eukaryota; kingdom Metazoa; phylum Arthropoda; class Malacostraca; order Decapoda; family Cambaridae; genus Procambarus; species Procambarus clarkii. The sequence goes on from NC_091157.1 coordinate 53,559,490, forward strand.
AATCCCGGTCGCCGGCGAGAAACGATGGGCAGAGTTTCTTTCACACTATGCCCCTGTTACCTAGCAGTAAATAGGTACCTGGGAGTTAGTCAGCTGTCACAGGCTGCTTCCTGGGGTGCGTGTGTGTGGTGTGGAAAAAAGAAAGAAAAAGAAATTAGTGGAAACAGTTTATTGACAATTGAGAGGCGGGCCGAAAGAGCAGAGCTCAATCCCCGCAAGCAAAACTAGGTGAAACTAGATGAATACACACGCACACACACCAACGTCTCTACGATTATTGAATAAATACCTAATTGATATCCCTTAGAATCATCCACTTTAATCATGCTACCTATATAAAATTCCAGACTGGCAGCAGGATGCGGCTTCTTAAAACTATCCTTATAAGAATTCCATAAAGCTTACTTAAATGGCCTTAGGAATTTTTTGGCAGAAATAGACTGGAAAATCTATTGGGCTGGTCCTGGAGCGAGAGGTGAACATTGCAACGGGTGATGTTAAAAGGGAATTTCCATGTGGAATCAAATTATGACTTACATACAAATATTATAAGAAAGCACAGGAACGTAGTACACAATACAAATTCAATAGATCGAATAATAATGACCCGAAATGGATAGTAAATGACCTGAAGAACCTTACAGGAAGAAAGAGAGCTTGTTACAAAAGGACTTAAAATAGAGAAGGCAGTTTAGAACAAGAATTCAATCCATTGGTTAGAAAAGTTTAAATAGAGATAAGGATGGCAAAAAGAGACCATGAAGTTCGTATTGCAGGGCACGCAAAAACAAATCCTACAGGGTTTTATCAGTTATATCAAATAAAGATTAGGGAAAGGATAGATCCTTTGGTGTGGTTCTTCAGTTATATCTTGCTCTGGTTAGGCCCCATTTAGATTATGGAACTCAGTTTTGGTCGCCGTACTATAGAATGGATATAAATTCACTTGAACGTGTCCAGCGTAGGATGACTAAGTTAATTCCCCAAATTAGAAATGTTTCATATGAAGAAAGATTAACAAAGCTTAAGTTGCATTCACTGGAAAGGCGAAGAGTTAGGGGTGACATAATAGAGGTTTACAAGTGGATGAATGGACACAACAAAGGGGATATTAATGGGGTATTAAAAGTATCAACACAAGACAGAACACGAAACAATGGGTATTAATTGGATAAATTTAGATTTAGGAAAGACTTGGGTAAATACTGGTTGGGGAACAGGGTAGTTGATTTGTGGAACCAATTACCGTGTAATGTGGTGGAGGTGGGGTCAACAGCGGCAGCAGGTGGCGTTAGGTCAACATAGAACACAGAAGGTCATCCACAGCGAGACTCTTCATCTTACTCAAGAACAACTAAGAATCATCAATCATAAAATAAAAGCTAATCATGTAAGAAACGTCCTTTAGTTTGCACTTTCTGCCAGTAATGCAAGTAACGTAACAATGTGTGTGTACTTACTGAAGACAGTCATGTAAGTAACGCCATAATGTATGTACTTACAGCCAGTCATGTAAGTAACGTCACTACGTGTGCACTTACAATAGCCATTCAAGTAAGTAGCATCATTCCGTGTGTACTTAGATTCATTCATGTAAGTAACTTCGCAATGTGTGTGGTTTTACTGTCGGTCATATAAGTAACGTTACTACTTGTGAACTTACAGAAGACAGTCATATAAGTAACGTCACTACGTGTGTACTTACAGTAAACACCGGGTTGTACAGTTACAGTACCGGGTTGAGAAGAATGTTATAATTCTTGTCCAGATTGTGAAGAATGATATAATTCAAGCAGGTAATATTATAATCAAGCAGATAATTGTTGTCTGGTTGTGAATGATGCTAAAATAATTGTCATATTGTGAATGATGTCATAATTGTTGTCCAAGTTTCAATGGATGTTATATTTATCGTCCATGTTGTGAATGATTGTATTATTGTTGTCAAGGTTGTGAATGATTGTATTATTGTTGTCAAGGTAGTGAATGATTGTATTATTGTTGTCAAGGTTGTGAATGATGATATAATAATTGCCTGAACTTTGAGGATGTTATAATTGTTGTAAGGCTGTGAATTATGTTATAACTGGTGGTTCAGGTTATGAATTATATTTTTAATTTGTTGTCTAGGGTCTGAAACCTAGAATAATAGATATGCTAATTGTCAATGACATTAAAGATGGTTGTCCAGTTTGTGAATAATGTTATAATTATTGTCCAGGTTGTGAAGATCGACGCCTTTGCAGGAGCAGGCAAGACTACAACCCTGCGGCGGTTGTGCCAAGAGCGACAACACACAAGGTTTCTCCTGCTTGTCCCCACTAAGTCACTCGAAGAACAATGTTCACAAACATTCCCCATCAATGTTACAGTGAACACTGCTCAGTCTATGGCTTTAGCACACATTGGAACAAAGTAAGTTGAGCATGCTGGTTACAATCATACTATTTGGATATCAGGTGGCTACATTCACACTACAGGGTGCCTACAATCACACTACAGGGCTGCCTGGTTGCTACATTCACACTACAGGGCTGCCTGGTGGCTACAATCACACTACAGGGCTGTGTGGTGGCTACATTCACACTACAGGGTGCCTGGTGGCTACACTCACATTACAAGGCTGCCTGGTGGCTACACTCACACTACAGGGCTGCCTGGTGGCTATACGCACATTATAGGGCTGCCTGGTGGTTACACTCACACTATAGGGCTGCCTGGTGGCTACACTCACACTATAGGGCTGCCTGGTGGCTATACGCACATTATCGGGCTGCCTGGTGGTTACACTCACACTATAAGGGTGCCTGGTGGCTACACTCACACTATAGGGGCTGCCTGGTGGCTACACTCACACTACAGGGCTGCCTGGTGGCTACACTCACACTACAGGGCTACCGGGTGGCTACACTCACACTATAGGGCTGCCTGGTGGCTACACTCACACTACAGGGCTGCCTGGTGGCTACACTCACACTACAGGGCTACCGGGTGGCTACACTCACATTACAGGGCTGCCTGGTGGTTACACTCACACTATAGGGCTGCCTGGTGGCTACACTCACACTATAGGGGCTGCCTGGTGGCTACACTCACACTACAGGGCTGCCTGGTGACTACACTCACTACAGGGCTGCCTGGTGGCTACACTCACACTACAGGGCTGCCGGGTGGCTACACTCACATTACAGTGCTGCCTGGTGGTTACACTCACACTACAGGGCTGCCTGGTGGCTACACTCACACTACAGGGCTGCCGGGTGGCTACACTCACATTACAGGGCTGCCTGGTGGTTACACTCACACTATTGGGCTGCCTGGTGGCTACACTCACACTACAGGGCTGCCGGGTGGCTACACTCACACTACAGGGCTGCCTGGTGGCTACACTCACACTATTGGGCGGCCTGGTGGCTACACTCACATTACAGGGCTGCCTGGTTGCTACACTCATACCATAGGGCTGCCTGGTGGCTACACTCACACTATAGGGCTGCCTGGCGGCTACACTCACATTACAGGGCTGCCTGGCGGCTTCACTCACACTATAGGGCTGCCTGATGGCTACACGCACATTATAGGGCTGCCTGGTTGCTACACTCATACCATAGGGCTGCCTGGTGGCTACACTCACACTATAGGGGCTGCCTGGTAGCTACACGCACACTATAGGGGCTGCCTGGTAGCTACACTCACACTGTAGGGGCTGCCTGGTGGCTACACTCACACTATAGGGCTGCCTGGTGGCTACACTCACACTATAGGGCTGCCTGGTGGCTACACTCACACTATAGGGCTGCCTGGTGGCTACACTCACACTATAGGGCTGCCTGGTGGCTACACGCACATTATAGGGCTGCCTGGTGGTTACACACACTAGAGTGCCAGGTGGCAACACTCACATTAGAGCCTCAAACTAAAGCTCTGGTGCTGGTGTAAGATTCTCTGAACCTCACACTTGGCACTGCTGTTGTCGCGTGTTTGATCTTAACTCCGTCTCTCTTCTTGGCCTTGGAAAAGTAATAGTCATATACGAACCTGACTGATTTACAGTTGATGGCAGTTGTGAGGCTGTGAGTTGTTGGTGGTGCTCTGAGTTGTTAATGGTGTGTGAGTTGTTAGCGGTGCATCAACTAACAAAGCATTAATATTAATGTTTTAATTACCTTTATTCTTCTATTGAAATTCATATATTTTTCTTCATGAATAATATTATGTTTCAGAATCACTGGAATAGGTGCTGAAATGCAAATCTTTGCTCGAGCCTCCCGCTTAAGGTTGATCACTGGGAAGCAGCACGAATCAACCCTCTACAACGAGAACGCAATGAGATGGGTAATTATTTTGTTACAAAGGTCTGCAGACTAATAGCAGACATTTAAAGCTCAGTTGACTATTTCCTGACCTAAAAAGCTCAGTAGACTGAAATCTATTGTTCAAAGCTTTGGTGCCTAACCCATGATCTTTCAAAGATTAGTAGACAAACACCTTATCTTCAAAGCACATTACACTACTAAATGACCGTCAAAGTTCAGTAAACTAATACCTGACCTTCAAAGCAAAGTAAACTAGTGCCTGACCTTCAAAGCTCAGTAAACTAATACCTGACCTTCAAAGCTCAGTAGACTAATAAACAACCTTCAAAATCAGAAGATTAAGACCTGACCTTAAAAACTGTGTTGACTATTACCTGACCTTTGAAATCTCAGATTCACATCGAAACTTAAAAAATTATTAGATTAACGCCAGACCCTCAAATCAGAGTAGACTAATACCTGACCTTCAAAGCTTTGTAGACTAACACCTAACTTCAAAAGATTAGTAGACTAACACCTAACTTCAAAAGTTTAGTAGACTAACACCTAACTTCAAAAGATTAGTAGACTAACACCTAACTTCAAAAGATTAGTAGACTAACACATGATCTTCAAATCTTAGTAGCCAAAACCGTACTTGCTAAGCAGAGAAGACTAAGACAACAATTAAAACACAATAGACTAACAACTTACTTTCAAAGCATAGTAGACTAATACCTGACTTTCAAAGATCAATAGATTAATAAGTTACCTTCAAAGTTCAATACACTAATACGTGACCTTCAGAGCTAAATATACTAATGCCTGCCATTCAAAGCACAGTAGATTAACACCAGCCCTTCAGAGTACAGTTTGCTCTCACTTGACCCTCAAAGTTTAGTAGACAAACACTTGTCCTTCAAAGCACAGTTGGCTCACTTCTGACCTTCAAGGTTTATAAGATTAACACCTGATCTTCTAAGCTTAGAAGACTAACACCTGACCTTAAAGCACAGTAGACTTGCATCTGACCTGCAAAGCACCGTAGATTTAAAATGGCCCTTCAAAGCACAGTAGACTAATACCTGACCTTCAGAGCACAGTAGACTAACACCTGACCTTCAGAGCACAGTACATTAACACCTGACCTTCAAAGCACAGTAGACTAACACCTGACCTTCAAAGCACAGTATACTAACTCCTGACCTTCAGAGCACAGTACACTAATACCTCACCTTCGAAGCACAGTAGACTAGCACCTGACCTTCAGAGCACAGCACCCTAGCACCTGACCTTCAAAGCACAGTAGACTGGCACCTGACCTTCAGAGTACAGCACCCTAGCACCTGACCTTCAAAGCACAGTAGACTGGCACCTGACCTTCAGAGCACAGTAGACTAGCACCTGACCTTCAGAGCACAGTACACTAGCACCTGACCTTCAAAGCACAGTACACTAGCACCTGACCTTCAAAGCACAGTAGAATAGCACCTGACCTTCAGAGCACAGTAGACTAGCATCTAACCTTCAAAGCACAGTAGACTAGCACCTGACCTTCAGAGCACAGTAGACTAGCATCTGACCTTCATAGTACAGTAGACTAGCACCTGACCTTCAAAGCACAGTAGACTAGCACCTGACCTTCAAAGCACAGTAGACTAGCACCTGACCTTCAAAGCACAGCAGACTAAGACCTGACCTTCAAAGCATAGTATAATATCACATGACCTTCAGAGCACAGTAGACTAACACCTGCCCTGCAAAGCACAGTTGACTAATACCTGACCTTTAAAGCTCGGTAGACGAACATCTGACCTTCAAAGCACAGTAGACTAACACCTGCCCTGCAAAGCACAGTTGACTAATACCTGCCCTGCAAAGCACAGTACACTAATACCTGACCTTCAAAGCTCGGTAGACGAACATCTGACCTACAAAGCACAGTAGACTAACACCTGACTTTCAAAGCACAGTAGACTAACACCTGCCCTGCAAAGCTCGGTAGACTTACACCTGCCCTTCAAAGCTCAATAAACTAACACCTACTCTTCAAAGTACAGTAGACTAACACATTTTTATTTTTATTTGTTTCAGTGTTATTCTGGCATAGGCCTTAAGCCTCTGGCTGGCCCACTATGTGTTACTTGTTTTTGTTTCTGCTTTATTTAGGCAGAGTATGAGTATTTATGACTTGTATGTTCGTTTCAGTATGAATATGCTGCATGTGTTTGACAACTTCTTCTGCTCTGTTGAATCATAGTTATCATATTGGGTTTGTGACTGCACTGTGTTAGATAATGTTTCAGTGGTGTGTGTCGGGCATTTCTCCACAGTGCTGACATTTCCTCTCTACTTCTGGAACCTGTATGCCTATTTCCCATGCACGTGGGTATCGAAGCTTGATGCTATATAAGTGTACTTATGTTGTTCTACGGCTTCCTTTTATCAAAATAAGTGGTTCGTAGTTAGTTGAATTCTTGCACAAAACTACAGATCCTGATGTTGCTGCTGCTTTGTTGTGGTCACTGTACATCTTCCGCATTACTCTATTTAAATTAACTGTACTCACTTAAATCGTGATGGACTCTGTGAAATGTAAATGTCTATATTTCTTCTCTTAGTTGCAAGTTCTGAAACTTTGTGTACAATATCCTTCCCTATTAATCCCACATGACTTGGAACCAAGTTGATAAGTACCCGACGGCCTTGACCTTTGAATCTTTGCATTAATGCTATGACGTTTGTGGTCAGATGGATGTTATCACGTATGTGTTCTTGTTGGAAGGTTTCAGTGGCAGTTCTCGAATCTGTATGTATGATAACATGTTGTTTGAGAGTCTCCAACTAACTACAGAATTTCCTGCATGAACAAATCCACAAAGGCAGTGACGAGGGTTCGAACCTATGTCAGAGAGCATCCCATACACTGCCTTAATCGACTGAGTTACAACAAGGTTAAAAGAATTGCATCCAGAAGTTCTTCTGACTTTACTTGGATCCTGCAGCCTCTCCGAGACACAAACCATGATTTTACGCAATTACCCCATGCACTCGAGCTCTGTCAATAGGCCGTTCTACCTCTTCGCCCTTACTTCATTACACACAGAAATGACAATAGCGTGATGCATCAAATGAACAAATCCATATGGGCCGTAACGAGGGTTCGAACCAACGTCCGAGAGCATCCCAGACGCTGCCCTAATCGACTGAGCTACGACATGGTTAAAAGAATTGCAACCAGAAGTTCTACTTCAAATCTACTTCAGAATGCACTCTATAAGTCATCTTAATTATTGGGACCGCTTAAAAGTTGACACACATTCCCGCTACACGTAAGTAGCATAACAAGCCGGCCGCTCAAATAATTGAAGAAAGACCTTGACAAACACCTCCAAGAATTACCGGATTCATACGTCAGGCTGCGAGCAGCCGCGTCCAAAAGCCTTTTTTGACCATACGACTAACCGGCGGGCCGAGAGGCCATTGAACCCCAGAAGCTACACAAGGAAAGACGCTGACTTGTGAAGAGTTTTATTTGTCAGTTACCAATACAGTTTGGACTTGGGACTTGGCCAAGTGATGGTTCACTGACTTAAGTTTATTGTCTGTCTCTTGTGTTGAATGATTCCGTTGATCTTGAGTTGCCACTACTTCTTGCAGTTGTTTTTGTGGATTTTTATGGTCTGTTGTCTTGACTACCCGACTGTTGTTGGTTGTCTGTATGTCCATGTCACGTTGTTTGTCCTCTTGTGCTCTGTCTTGTCTCATTCTGTTTCTTGTGTAACTGTGGTCTGCTGCAGGATCTTGTCCATTATTACACAAGTGATTTCTTGAGTCTGTTGTTGTGAGGCGTTCTTCATCATCTGTAGGCAATTGATAATGGTCTCTGCCATGGTCTTCAGGATGTTTTTATAGCTGGATTTCGGTAAAACAGTAAATTTGCTGTGTTGATTCCGAAAGTGATTGCTGTTCCTCCCATGTC
>NC_091157.1:53570266-53630134 GCF_040958095.1 Procambarus clarkii
TGTGTGTGTGTGTTTGTGTGTGTGTGTGTGTGTTTGTGTGTGTGTGTGTGTGTTTGTGTGTGTGTGTGTACTCACCTAATTGTACTTATCTAATTGTGCTTGCGGGGGTTGAGCTCTGGCTCTTTGGTCCCACCTCTCAACCGTCAATCAACTAGTGTACAGGTTCCTGAGCCTATTGGACTCTATCATATATACACTTGAAACTGTGTATGGAGTCTACCTCCACCACAACACTACTTAATGCATTTTATTTGTTAACTACCCTGACACTGAAAAAATTCTTTCTAACGTCTCTGTGGCTCATCTTGGTACTAAGTTTCCACCTGTGTCCCCTTGTTCGTGTTCCACCCGTGCTAAAGAGTTTCTCTTGGTCCACCCTGTCAATTCCCCTGAGAATTTGGTAGGTGGTTATCATGTCTCCCCTTACTCTTCTGTTTTCCAGGGTTGTGATGTTCAGCTCCCTTAGCCTTTCATCTGTGTCCTCACCTAATTGTGCTTGCGGGGGTTGAGCTCTGGCTCTTTGGTCCCGCCTCTCAACCGTCAATCAACTGGTGTACAGATTCCTGAGCCTATTGGGCTCTATCATATCTACATTTGAAACTGTGTATGGAGTCAGCCTCCACCACATCACTTCCTAATGCATTCCATTTACTAACTTCTCTGACACTGAAAAAGTTCTTTCTAACGTCTCTGTGGCTCATTTGGGTACTCAGCTTCCACCTGTGTCCCCTTGTTCGCGTCCCACCAGTGTTGAATAGTTCATCCTTGTTTACCCGGTCGATTCCCCTGAGGATTTTGTAGGTTGTGATCATGTCCCCCCTTACTCTTCTGTCTTCCAGTGTCGTAAGGTGCATTTCCCGCAGCCTTTCCTCATAACTCATGCCTCTTAGTTCTGGGACTAGTCTAGTAGCATACCTTTAACTTTTTCCAGCTTCGTCTTGTGCTTGACAAGGTACGGGCTCCATGCTGGGGCCGCATACTTCAGGACTGTGTGTGTGTGTGTGTGTGTGTGTGTGTGTGTGTGTGTGTGTGTGTGTGTGTGTGTGTGTGTGTGTGTGTGTGTGTGTGTGTGTGTGTGTGTGTGTGTGTGTGTGTGTGTGTGTGTGTGTGTGTGTGTGTGTGTGTGTGTGTGTGTGTGTACTCACCTAGTTGTACTCACCTAGTTGTGTCTGCAGGATCGAGCATTGACTCTTGGATCCCGCCTTTCGAGCATCGGTTGTTTACAGCAATGACTCCTGTCCCATTTCCCTATCATACCTGGTTTTAAAATTATGAATAGTATTTGCTTTCACAACCTGTTCCTGAAGTGCATTCCATTTCCCCACTACTCTCACGCTAAAAGAAAACTTCCTAACATCTCTGTGACTCATCTGAGTTTCGAGCTTCCATCCATGTCCTCTCGTTCTGTTACTATTCCGTGTGAACATTTCGTCTATGTCCACTCTGTCAATCCCTCTGAGTATCTTATACGTTCCTATCATGTCCCCCCTCTCCCTTCTTCTTTCTAGTGTCGTAAGGCACAGTTCCCTCAGGCGCTCCTCATACCCCATCCCTCGTAGCTCTGGGACGAGTCTCGTTGCAAACCTCTGAACCTTTTCCAGTTTCATTATATGCTTCTTCAGATGGGGACTCCATGATGAGGCGGCATACTCTAAGACTGGCCTTACGTAGGCAGTGTAAAGCGCCCTAAATGCCTCCTTACTTAGGTTTCTGAATGATGTTCTAACTTTTGCCAGTGTAGAGTACGCTGCTGTCGTTATCCTATTAATATGTGCCTCAGGAGATAGATTAGGTGTTACGTCCACCCCCAGGTCTCTTTCACGCGTCGTTACAGGTAGGCTGTTCCCCTTCATTGTGTACTGTCCCTTTGGTCTCCTATCTCCTAGTCCCATTTCCATAACTTTACATTTGCTCGTGTTGAATTCTAGTAGTCATTTCTCTGACCATCTCTGCAATCTGTTCAGGTCCTCTTGGAGGATCCTGCAATCCTCATCTGTCACAACTCTTCTCATCAACTTTGCGTCATCCGCAAACACCGACATGTAGGACTCTGTGTGTGTGTGTGTGTGTGTATGTGTGTGTGTGTGTGTGTGTGTGTGTGTGTGTGTGTGTGTGTGTGTGTGTGTGTGTGTGTGTGTGTGTGTGTGTGTGTGTGTGTGTGTGTGTGTGTGTGTGTGTGTGTGTGTGTGTGTGTGTGTGTGTGTGTGTGTGTGTGTGTGTTTGTGTGTGTGTGTTTGTGTGTGTGTGTGTGTGTTTGTGTGTGTGTGTGTTTGTGTGTGTGTGTTTGTGTGTGTGTGTGTGTGTGTGTGTGTGTGTGTACTCACCTAATTGTACTTATCTAATTGTGCTTGCGGGGGTTGAGCTCTGGCTCTTTGGTCCCACCTCTCAACCGTCAATCAACTAGTGTACAGGTTCCTGAGCCTATTGGACTCTATCATATATACACTTGAAACTGTGTATGGAGTCTACCTCCACCACAACACTACTTAATGCATTTTATTTGTTAACTACCCTGACACTGAAAAAATTCTTTCTAACGTCTCTGTGGCTCATCTTGGTACTAAGTTTCCACCTGTGTCCCCTTGTTCGTGTTCCACCCGTGCTAAAGAGTTTCTCTTGGTCCACCCTGTCAATTCCCCTGAGAATTTTGTAGGTGGTTATCATGTCTCCCCTTACTCTTCTGTTTTCCAGGGTTGTGATGTTCAGCTCCCTTAGCCTTTCCTCTGTGTGCTCACCTAATTGTGCTTGCGTGGGTTGAGCTCTGGCTCTTTGGTCCCGCCTCTCAACCGTCAATCAACTGGTGTACAGATTCCTGAGCCTATTGGGCTCTATCATATCTACATTTGAAACTGTGTATGGAGTCAGCCTCCACCACATCACTTCCTAATGCATTCCATTTACTAACTTCTCTGACACTGAAAAAGTTCTTTCTAACGTCTCTGTGGCTCATTTGGGTACTCAGCTTCCACCTGTGTCCCCTTGTTCGCGTCCCACCAGTGTTGAATAGTTCATCCTTGTTTACCCGGTCGATTCCCCTGAGGATTTTGTAGGTTGTGATCATGTCCCCCCTTACTCTTCTGTCTTCCAGTGTCGTAAGGTGCATTTCCCGCAGCCTTTCCTCATAACTCATGCCTCTTAGTTCTGGGACTAGTCTAGTAGCATACCTTTAACTTTTTCCAGCTTCGTCTTGTGCTTGACAAGGTACGGGCTCCATGCTGGGGCCGCATACTTCAGGACTGTGTGTGTGTGTGTGTGTGTGTGTGTGTGTGTGTGTGTGTGTGTGTGTGTGTGTGTGTGTGTGTGTGTGTGTGTGTGTGTGTGTGTGTGTGTGTGTGTGTGTGTGTGTGTGTGTGTGTGTGTGTGTGTGTACTCACCTAGTTGTACTCACCTAGTTGTGTCTGCAGGATCGAGCATTGACTCTTGGATCCCGCCTTTCGAGCATCGGTTGTTTACAGCAATGACTCCTGTCCCATTTCCCTATCATACCTGGTTTTAAAATTATGAATAGTATTTGCTTCCACAACCTGTTCCTGAAGTGCATTCCATTTCCCCACTACTCTCACGCTAAAAGAAAACTTCCTAACATCTCTGTGACTCATCTGAGTTTCAAGCTTCCATCCATGTCATCTCGTTCTGTTACTATTCCGTGTGAACATTTCGTCTATGTCCACTCTGTCAATCCCTCTGAGTATCTTATACGTTCCTATCATGTCCCCCCTCTCCCTTCTTTCTAGTGTCGTAAGGCACAGTTCCCTCAGGCGCTCCTCATACCCCATCCCTCGTAGCTCTGGGACGAGTCTCGTTGCAAACCTCTGAACCTTTTCCAGTTTCATTATATGCTTCTTCAGATGGGGACTCCATGATGAGGCGGCATACTCTAAGACTGGCCTTACGTAGGCAGTGTAAAGCGCCCTAAATGCCTCCTTACTTAGGTTTCTGAATGATGTTCTAACTTTTGCCAGTGTAGAGTACGCTGCTGTCGTTATCCTATTAATATGTGCCTCAGGAGATAGATTAGGTGTTACGTCCACCCCCAGGTCTCTTTCACGCGTCGTTACAGGTAGGCTGTTCCCCTTCATTGTGTACTGTCCCTTTGGTCTCCTATCTCCTAGTCCCATTTCCATAACTTTACATTTGCTCGTGTTGAATTCTAGTAGCCATTTCTCTGACCATCTCTGCAATCTGTTCAGGTCCTCTTGGAGGATCCTGCAATCCTCATCTGTCACAACTCTTCTCATCAACTTTGCGTCATCCGCAAACACCGACATGTAGGACTCTGTGTGTGTGTGTGTGTATGTGTGTGTGTGTGTGTGTGTGTGTGTGTGTGTGTGTGTGTGTGTGTGTGTGTGTGTGTGTGTGTGTGTGTGTGTGTGTGTGTGTGTGTGTGTGTGTGTGTGTGTGTGTGTGTGTGTGTGTGTGTACTCACCTATTTATATTCACCTATTTGTGCTTGCAGGGGTTGAGCTTTGGCTCTTTGGTCCCGCCTCTCAACTGTCAATCAACTGGTGTACAGATTCCTGAGCCTATTGGGCTCTATCATATCTACATTTAAAACTGTGGCACTGTCACTAACTACTCTGACACTGAAAAAGTTTTTTCTATCGTCCCTGTGGCTCATGTAGGTACTCAGTTCCACCTTTGTCCCCTTGTTCGCGTCCCACCAGTGTTGAATAGTTTATCCTTGTTTATCCGGACGATTCTCCTGAGGATTTTGTAGGTTGTGATCATGTCTCCCCTTACTCTTTTGTCTTCCAGTGTCGTAAGGTGCATTTCCTGCAGCCTTTCCTCTTAACTCATGCCTCTTAGTTCTGGGACGTGTGTGTGTGTCAAATGGGGTCCAATTTTTGACCCTTGGTAATGGCAGGGTCCATTAAGGACAGCCTGAGAGGAGGAACCTTCATGAGTGCAGACTGGTGTCGTATGCGAGGCGTGACTGAAGGTGTCACTCTTGAAGCCTCTGTAATAGTGAGAGCACACTGGTGTCATATGAAATGTGTGACTGAAGGTCTCACTCTTGATATCCTTCTGTAATAGTGAGTGTCTAAACCCTTCTGTAAACTGGTGTCGTATGAGAGGCGTGATTGAAGGTGTCACTCTTGAAGCCGGTATGGGGGATATATAAATCAAATCAAATCAAATCAAATGTTTATTTAGGTAAGGTACATACATACAAGAGATTTTACAAAGAGTGATGGATTTATAGATAGCGCTAGTACATACAATGCCTAAAGCCACTATTACGCAAAGCGTTTCGGGCATGAAAAACTCAAATGACTAAAGCTTATTACTAATTGAGCATAAAGAATAAAATGAGTTGAGAACAAATAAAAAAAGAGATAAAAAGGGGGGAATATGGCTGAAAAACAGCACAAATACAATTCGGTCGACAAACAGCGTCATTAAAAAAAAACAGACATTGGTTGACAATAGAGGGGTAAAGTAGGTTACAGGGAATTTAATAGGTATAGCTTCGTTTTTATCTTACACTTGTTGGGAGAGGTACAGTCTTTAACATGGTTGGGAAGGTCATTCCACATTCTGGGTCCCTTGATTTGTAGAGCATTTCTAGTTTGATTAAGTCGTACTCTAGGAATATCAAAACTGTATTTGTTTCTTGTGTGGTGCTCATGGGTTCTATTACAACCTTCTATGAAGCTTTTGAGGTCAGGATTGGCATTACAGTTCAGCGTTTTATATATGTATAATACACATGAGAGAATGTGCAGTGACTTAATATCTAACATATTCAGAGATTTGAGTAGGAGCCGAGTGATGTCTGGGGCCAGAGTTGGATATTGTCCTAATAGCAGCTTTGTGTTGAGTAATTAGAGGACGTAAATGATTTTGGGTAGTAGAACCCCAAGCACAAATACCATAGTTGAGATATGGATAGATGAGGGAGTAATAGTCACCAGGGCAGGGCGGGGTACATAATATCTGATCATAGAAAGAATGCCAACAGTTTTTGAAACTTTTTTTGATATATTTAGAATATGTCCCTGGAAATTCAGCTTGTGGTCAATGAGAATGCCAAGGAATTTTCCATCTAATTTGTTACAAATTTGGGTATTGTTTATTTTGAGATTTATTTGATTAGAGGATTTATTGCTAAACAGAATATAGAAAGTTTTGTCAATGTTAAGGGTGAGTTTGTTGGCAGTTAGCCAAAGATGGACTTTCTTTAGCTCAGTATTTACTGTGGCATTTAGAGCAAGGGGGTCAGGACTGGAGTAAATGAAGGTTGTGTCGTCAGCAAATAGAATTGGTTTGAGGTGTTGGGAGGCATTTGGAAGGTCATTAATGTAGATGAGAAAGAGGAAAGGGCCAAGTATGCTGCCCTGAGGAACACCAATGTTGAAAAGTAGGGTGGGAGAAATTGAGTTATTCACAGAAACATACTGGAGCCTGTCAGTAAGGTAGGATTTGAGGTATTGCAGGGAGTGTCCTCTGACTCCATAATGATGTAATTTAAGAAGAAGGTTTTGGTGGTTGAATGTGTCAAAAGCCTTATGCAGGTCCACAAATAACCCAACAGGGAACTCATTTTTATCAAGAGCTGCATGAATCAAGTTAATCATACTAATAAGTGCATCATTAGTGCTTTTTTTGGGTCTGAAGCCATATTGGCAAGAGCTAAGTATATTGTGTTTGGCTAGATAAGAGTAAAGCTGCTTGTAGATTAGTTTTTCAAAATTTTTTGACAAGTTAGGCAGGATTTATATAGGTCTGTAGTTGTTAACATCTGTGAGATCACCACATTTGTGTACAGGGGTAACTCTCGTTTTTTTTTAGGATATCTGGAAAGGTTTGGAGTTCAAGTGACTTGTTAAAGAGCAATGCAATAGCAGGGGCTAAAGTTCTGGAGGCTTTTTTGTAAATTAAAGTTGGTATCTCCTCAAGCGCAGTAGACTTGGTTTTAAGGGAAAGGATTATCTCATTGACGTCAGTGGAATTAATAGGCTTTAAGTACAGAGACTGTGGATAGTTACCTGTAAGATAGTCCTGAACATCAGTACTGGAAGATGGAATATCATTTGCAAGGGATGACCCAATGGAAGAGAAGAACCTATTGAACTCCATAGCAGAATCTGAGGCTGAAAGCTGACCATCGTTATTGGACAGGAGTGTTGGTTTGTTATTTAAAATCTTCTTTGATCCCAATATTTGTGAAATTGTGCTCCAAGTTTTTTTAATGTTGCTCTTTATTTGGGTAAATTTATCTTTGTAGTATTAAGTTTTGGCTCGTCTAATTATCTTAGATAGCAATAACGAGTAATTCTTTGAGAATTCTTTGGAGACAATTCCTAACCTATACTTCTTCTCAAGGTCATGTATTTTATTAATGGATTTAAGTATTCCCTTTGTAAGCCAGGGATTCTTAAGCCTTTTGATTGTGACTTGTTTTGTAAGCATAGGACAGTGGGTGTTATAAAGGCTAAGAGTTTTTTGAAGAAAAGATTGCACTGCTAGGTTGATGTCCCCTATGTTACCTAACTCGGACTCCCAGTTGACATTATCAGCAGCAGTTATAAAATTGTCTATAGCAGTTTCATTGTGCAGTCTAAAACTTAACTCTCTTGACTCTAGAGGTGGTTTGCTAATGTTAGTTAAGAGAAATGTGAGGTAATGGTCTGTAGTGCTATCGGTGATTATACCTGAATTAAGCGGAGAGGTTATGTTTGTCCAGATGTGATCCAGAGTCGTGGATGTACTATCAGTGATTCTAGTAGGTCTAGTGATTAAGGGTATGAGGAAGCAGGAATTCATACAGTTGAGGACGCTAACAGCAGTAGGGTGTTCAGGCTCGCAGAGGTCAGTATTAAAGTCCCCTGCGATAATTAGATGGTTTTTGTTCAGTCTGTTATCGAGTATTAGATTTCTAAGGTTTGAGCTGAATTCGGATACATCAGTGTTAGGAATTCTATAGACTGCACCCACAGACAGGACAGACTCGGCACCCTTGACTCTGAAGCTGGCGAAGATATACTCCCTACAGCAGTCTCTAGTTCTAATTACTTTTAAGCATGTTAGTTCTTGGTGGTAGTAAAGAGCAGTGCCACCACCTCTCTGAATTTGACGACAGTTGTGAATTGCCGAGTAGTTAGGCATGTTAAAGAGTTGAGTAGTATCCTCTTTCAACCATGTTTGAGTAGGTATAATAGAAGGGAATTTGTTGTCAATGGTTTCAGTCAAGGCACTAACATCATCGAAGTGTTTACCTTGGGATCTAACGTTCAAGTTGATTACAGAGATATTGTGATTATGTGTTAATACATTGTTTACATCATGTGCTGCAAAATATCTGCAATTTAGATCATTAAAGTGATGATTGTCATAGATAGTGGATAAGAGGTTTAGTTCTGGGTCTATACTTGTCTGCATAAAAAAGCTAGTTAAGCACTCGTTGATGTATATTCCCTTCCGTTTAGATGCAGCTGTCCGGATGCGATTTCATGGACTGGGAAGTCAGCTTCAGGTGAATTTTCCGCTGGTTTTGTCCATAACTACAAGGGTCTTCTCCATTTCTGAGATGGATGAGAGATAGTGAGAAGTGATAATCGCATGATCCAAGGGGGTATTTTCCCGATTTCCTTCTCACTCTCGAAGTGAGTTTTTAGGGGTAACTAATATATTTTAGAAACTCTTGCTCGTAGACCAGTGCAAGTCGCAGATGGATGAGATAGGTGTCGTATGGATGAGGATTGATAATTGTGTGACCCGGGTGTGGTTTTCCGGTTACCCCATGGTCTTTTAATGTGAGTTTATGTGGTGTAGAGTGTCCCCCTACACGATGAAATGGATGAGATAAAGTTCGATGAATGAGTGTGATTAATTGCATGGTCCCGATAAGTGTTTTGTGGTTAACCTCAAGGGATTGGAAATATATTGAAAATGTATGTTTAAAAAAAATATAGATTTGTTTTGCCAACCGTCCCCTTCACTGGTGGAATGGGGAAGACATATAAATGATGGATGAGTGATAATATGGGGAATGGTTTCCGGTTGTCCCTGGGTAATATGTGTGGTTTTCAGACAACCTCCAACCCTCTTGATTATGTACTGTAGAGGCTCCCTCGCTGAATCAGTGGAGATGGGTGTTGTGTGGATAGATGACAGATGTTCATGGTGCTTGAGCATCAACGATTTGCTTAAGATGGTTTGGTGGGTTGGGGTACCGCACTTCCCACAGTCAGGTGGGTGGCGCCTCCATGACCATGCCGTGCCTCCAAGGCCATGCCACACCTCCATGACCGCGTCTCCATGCCCGCACTGTGCTGCACCTCAATGGTCACCCCTCCATGCCCGCACCGCGCCACTCCTACATGCCCTCACCGTGCCGCGCCTCCATGCCCAATCAATGCCCGGTCACTGTATTTAATGAATTAAATATGGTTACTTTCTTAACGGGTCGGCAAAGTCCCCTGCTGGGTTAATTGGGTGACTCTTCATTCTGGGTTATCAAGGTAGACACGTGTCATTAAGGTATGCATCGCCTCTCGACACCTTGCTTCACCCCCGCCCATTTTTAAAATATGGACTGTCTTAGACGGTTTTCAATATAACACTCACAAAATAAATATTAGTGTTATTCTTGTTGGCTGAAAGAAGAGGTAGGGGCATGACGATGAGCGTTGATATCTGTCAACGGATGAATCAGCGTCTTCATTTCGTTAATGTGTCTCGCATGCACTAAGGAGATCTTTAGGACCGACAGCTAGGCCTGCCAGTCATCAAGGTTTGTATATAATTTGCTCACAGCGGCTTGCACACGTGACCCCACACACACATATACTACACTCAACACACACTACACTACACACACTATACTCTACGCTCTACACACACACACTACACTCTGCACACTACATACACTCACACTACACTCTACATACACAGTACACTACACACGCTACACTCCACACACTAGACACAAAGACACAATACTCTACACTCTACACACTAAATACTACACTCTATACACACTACACTCTACACACACTACACTCTACACACACTACACATTCACTACACTCTACACACTGAATTCATACACACACACTACACTACACTCTACACACTCACTACACACACACACACTACCTACATGCACTAGACTCTACATACACACTACACTACACACACACACTACACACACACACAAACACACACACACTACACACGCACACACTACACACGCACTGCTACACACACACACTACACACACACTACTACACACACACACACACACACACACTACACACACACTACTACACACACACACACACACACACACACACACACACACACACACACACACACACACTCTCTCTCTCCCTCTCTCTGTCTCACACTCTCTATACACAACACACACTACACTCTACACACTACACTCTTGATAACTAGTCAGTATAAAAACCTCATTTCGATATTTATATTTATTACATGTTCAAAACTTTTTCAATACATGTTCAATTCAGTCTATTTTCATTATCAAATTTTTTTTTTATTTCTTTCTTTCAGTAACTAATCATTAGCTGGTTTAAATTGTATATTTTAGTTAGTTACAAAGCACTTGATATATCAATTCCCCCAAATTTAATTGTGAAACTGCGTCAGACACTACATATTGTTTTAAACGAAGTGTCTCAGATCTTTTAAAGTACGTATGTGTATTATTACTATTTAATATACATTCCTTAACTTGACCAATCATGTCTCCTAGGTATCTGTTCTCATAGTCTGTTAGTTGATGATGTCCGTGTGTCGTGTTTAAAAGTATTGTATGTGTATTATTTATATGGACTCATAAAACGAGATTTGGATAACCGTTTCCTTACACCTAATGTATCTGTTCAAATAAATAATGTGTGTAAAGAGTTGTCTATTCACTTATCCAAATGATGTTTACAAAAATAAATTCACATCCAGAGTTGTCTATCCACGTACCCAAATGGTGTTTATAAAAATAAATACGCATCCAGAGTTCTTTATCCACTTCTCCAAACGATGTTTACAAAAATAAATATGTATCAAGAATTGTCTATCCATCTTATCCAAATGATGTTGAAAAAAATACACATACAGAGTTTCTATCCACTTATCCAAAAGATGTTTACATAATAAATACGCCTTTCTAAGACAACTTTATGCATTAAAAATTCAATCCTATACATCATTACTATCTTCCATGCTCATTTTAATTGTCATTGGCACTCTTTTACACGACTTTATACATCAAAATGATACTTTCAAAGAATCTTTATTCGCCAATGACACTCTCAAAAACATTAGGAATACTCTCTCTGTCGTATATCAACATAAAAGAATACTCTCAGAGTAAAAAAAGTTAATCTCTTATAGGAACAAATCCACAAGGGCCGTGACGAGGATTCGAACCTGCATCCGAGAGCATCCCAGATGCTTCCTTAATCGATTGAGCTACGACATGGTCAAAAGAGTTGAAACCGAAGTTCTACTGAACTTACTGGATCCTGCAGCCTCTCCGAGGCACAAACCAGGGTTTTAAACAACTCCCTCATGCACTCAAGCTATGTCAATAGGCCGTTCTCCCTCTTCTCCTTTACTTCATTACACACAGAAATCACAATTGCGTGATACATTAAATGAACAAATCCACAAGGGACGTGATGAGGATTCGAACTTGCATCCGAGAGCAAACCGGACGCTGCCTTAATCGACTGAGCTACGACATGGTCAAAAGAGTTGTGATTTCTAATTTCTGTGTGTAATGAAGTAAGGGCGAAGAGGGAGAACGGCCTATTGACATAACTCGAGTGCATGGGAGAGTTGTATAAAACCCTGGTTTGTGCCTCGGAGAGGCTGCAGGATCCAGTAAGTTCAATAGAACTTCGGTTTCAACTCTTTTGACCATGTCGTAGCTCAGTCAATTAAGGCAGCGTCTGGGATACTCTCGGACGCAGGTTCGAATCCTCGTCACGGTCCTTGTGGATTTCTTCATTTGATGCCTCAGACAACTGTGATTTCTGTGTGTAATGAAGTAAGGGCGAAGAGGGAGAATGGCCTATTGACACAACTCGAGTGCATGGGAGAATTGTGTAAAACCCTGGTTTGTGCCTCGGAGAGGCTGCAGGATCCAGTAAGTTCAGTAGAACTTTGGTTTCAACTCTTTAGACCATGTCGTAGCTCAGTCGATTAAGGCAGCGTCTGGAATGCTCTTGGACGCAGGTTCGAATCCTCGTCATGTCCCTTGTGGATTTGTTCATTTGATGCATCACACAATTGTGATTTCTGTATGTAATTTCTTAAACATCGAGAATAGTCATCAAACATTACATATAACTCTCTCTATAACAAACATTGTCTTTCATTCAATAAACAAGTAGTCAAGGGCAACTTTCCAAGACATAAATAAACCAAAGTCTGTGCTAAACTTTCTAAGACAAGACGTGTTGAAGCCTCAAAGAACTTTTTAAGAAATACGATATATCAAAAAAAGCATTTACAACTTTATGTACTAATAAACTTATGCTTCAATGGAAAACTCATAAAATAACTTTCTTCATACAATAGTACAAGTTCACTAAATTATTTACAATCGAAACTCGCATTATCATTTATTATATATTGCAAAATACAATTCTTTAAGTAACTAGTTCACTTTTTGTAACAAACTTCCATTTCAGTTTAGTAATTAATAGCAGTACCTGCCACGCGTTGCTGTGGCTCAGTCTGGGTAAGTGGGAAAGAAAGAAAAGGGGAAGCGCACGTTTCTAATATGTTTAATTTTACAATGCTTGTGGGTATACAATATTTTTTGTTGTTCCATTGTCTGTGGAGATATAGAGACTGTCTGGTTTGCCGACTCTAGAACACGCAAAATATAATTGTCCATGTGGGAATCAATCCGTGTTTAGATATAAACTGTACAATTCTGAAGATTAGCCCTGATCTTTGTTGATGGTGATTGCAAACGCCAATCGAATTGAAATTACAATCTCTTAAATTGAAATGGCATATCTGTTGGAATCATAGGAATGCGAGGAATTAGGACATCTTCACCTTTGAAACGTCCTGTCAAGATTGTTGCTTCTACGACGACGCTGAATAATTTTTTTTACTGCAAGCCGCGAGGCATTGCTAAGTTTTGGCTGGTTGATATTTAGCAACATGATAATTGGCACGCCGATTTTCAATTGCAGTACGTTTGATGGTATCCCTGGCAGATGAGTGTATTCAAAAATTTTGTTGGATAATTAACCGCTTCATCTGCTTCCTCAACAGTGTCGACGGACTTGTATGTGACTGCCTCGCTTTGAATGTTACGCTGAATAATTTTGTAATGTTCGTGTGCTAAATTCTTTGGAAATGTTGCACATGGGAGTTTCAATGAATTGCATGTTCAATGGCAATTTCAAAGCCGAGGTATCAGTTCTTCCACTTGATAGCAATGTTGCAGCTATTCCGGACGATGCAAGAGCTAAGGCTATGTCATTTTGGGATCGAAATGCTGCCAAAATCAATCTAATTAGAAAGGTTTTCCAGTTCTTCCTGGCGTATCTAAGAAAATTTTCTCAAGCCCATTATTGACAATTTGAATTATTTAATTGTAAATGCCTTTTCGCTTAAGCGTTAGATTAGGAATATTTGATTACACATACGACCACAGATCACCCGTGTTGTAACTTTGTTCACGACGCAATTCTACATCGAACGAAGCAGCAGCAGATCGATTCGGTAATGGCATTTCAAATTGCTTGAGAACTTTGTTCGCGATTTCTAAGCACAAATCTTCAATCATCAACGCTTCGTTGTAGATTTCTACTGTGAAATCGATGTTCATATTTGAATTTTCCTTGTGTATTCGATGTACAATATCTTCAGCCATGTGCAATTTATATTTCCTCCATATCTCTGTTGGAGATGAAGGAGAGCCGGTGGTCAATATGATATGCATACAATCCTAGTGTCGTATATTGTATGCATATTGATATGCAATATGCATACATCCTAGTGTCGGTCGTTCTCCAATTATTCAGAGGTTGACATGCACTACGGAAAGTGGCATGTGTAACGCCGTTGACAAATCTCAATTGCTGGAAGACGTTGATCCAGGCACATTTACCAACAGCATGCGAAGAAAGAAGCATTCATCTTGATTGGGATGCATGGGGGATGTCTGCCTATCATAGTTTATTTGAATATGCAAGGTTGTCTGTCGACTCACTTTCCTCCATTGCGTCGTTCAAATGATTTTCTACTGGCATTCCACGTGTAATATGTAGACACTTCTGAATACAGCAGTCTTTTTGCAAATGCGTCATTTTGACATAACATGAAGAAAGCAGTAACCGTTGTAGCTGGTGGATTCATAGCTGTCTGTAGCAGATTTGCAGCTGTGAAATAAACGTATTTTCCAATTTCTTGTTTTCAAAACCAAACCAAAAAATACTAACGAAATATTTCAATTCAAAAGTCGATCAATCTACACAGTTCAATTTCACCACCAATTGCACTGAAAAATAAGAAAAATGAAAAAAGAAACAAATAAACTATACACACAAAATGAACACTATGGCAAACAACGCAGCTCAATTCCAAGGCAATGTCACACAAAATAATTCAGTCAAAATGAAAATATATCAAAGTCTATGAAAAATTTATTTATCAGTGCAATCGGAAACATTGTAAACCTCTATCATGTCACCCCTAACTCTTCGCCTTTCCAGTGAATGCAACTTAAGCTTTGTTAATCTTTCTTCATATGAAAGATTTCTAATTTGGGGAATTAACTTAGTCATCCTACGTTGGACACGTTCAAGTGAATTTATATCCATTCTATAATATGGCGACCAAAACTGCATAATCTAAATGGGGCCTAACCAGAGCAAGATATAGCTTAAGAACCACACCAGGTGTCTTGTTACTAACGCTTCGATTAATAAATCCCAGTGCCCTATTCGCCTTATTACGAACATTCATGCATTTATCCTTTTGTTTTAAATTCTTACTAATCATAACTCCCAGATCCCTTTCGCAAACCGACTTCGCAATCTCAACACCATCTTGTAACTCTATCATCATTACCTAGCCTCAGAACTTTACATTTATCAGCATTAAACTGCATTTGCCAATCCTTTGACCATTTCAAAACCCTATCTAGATCAACTTGAAGTGATAGTGAGTCCTCCTCCGAATTAATTTCCCTACCGATTTTCGTATCATCGGCAAATTTGCAAATGTTGCTACTCAAACCTGAATCTAAATCATATATATATATATATATATATATATATATATATATTATAAACAACAGAGGTCCCAGGACAGGGCATGGAGGTACTCCACTAACAACATTATCCCACTCTGACTTAACCCCATTTATACTAACTCTCTGTTTCCTTTGGAATAGCCATGCCCTAATCCAACGTAATATAGCACCCCAATACCATGAGATTCTATTTTTTTTTATTAGTCTTTCATGTGGCACTGTATGAAAAGCTTTGCTAAACTCAAGGTACACAACATCACAATCCTTACCACTATCAACTGCCTCAACTATGCTGGAACAAAAAGTTAGCAAATTTGTTAAACATGAACGGCCATTTGCAAAACCATGTTGCGACTCATTTATTAATTTATGTTTTTCAAAATGGAGACGAATTGCATTTGCAATTATTGGTTCAAGTAACTTTCCCACAGTAGACGTTAGGCTAATTGGCCGATAGTTTGACGCAAGTGATCTATCTCCTTTCTTAAAAATTGGTAGCACATTAGCTACTTTCCATGACTCTGGCACTCTGCCTGACTCAATTGATTTATTAAATATGGTAGACAGTGGCTCGGAAAGCTCCTCTTTGCATTCTTTAAGCACCCTGGCAAACACTTCATCCGGCCCAGGGAATTTGTTTGGTTTTAGTTTTTCTAATTGTTTAATTACATCCTCCCTGGTAACTGCTAAACTAGTAAACCTGTACTCATCCCCACCCACATAGACTTGTTCGGCTGAAGGCATATTGTAAAGTTCTTCTTTAGTAAATACAGATACAAAATATTTGTTAAAAATACTACTCATCTCCTTGTCATTATCCGTTATTTGACGTCTCAGATTTTAACGGACCTATCCTTTCCCTAGTCTTAGTTCTATATAACTGAAAAAAAAACTTTAGGATTTGACTTTGCTTGCTCTGCTGTTCGAAATTCATAGTTTCTTTTTGCTTTCCTAATCTCTCTTTTAACATTTCTAACCAGTTGTATGAATTCCTGTTCTAAACTGACTTCCCCATTCTTAATCCTTTTGTACCAAGCTGTCTTTTTACCTATAAGGTTCTTTAAATTATTTGTTATCCACTTTGGGTCATTAGTATTCGATCTATTCAATTTGTATGGTATACTACGTTCCTGTGCTTTGTTTAGAAAATTCTTAAATAAGTTATATATTAAATCGACATCGAAATCCCCTTTTACGTCACCTATCGCCGGGTTCATGTCTCCCTCCAAGACCGGCCCACACCCCATACCCAAGACTTTCCAATCTATTTGACCCCAAAAATTTCTTAGGCTATTAAAATCAGCTTTTCGAAAATCTGGCACTTTAACAGAATTTTCTCCTACAGGTCTATTCCTTTCTATGCTAAATCTGATTACTTTGTGATCACTGTTCCCTAGCTCACTCCCTAATTCGATGTCATTAATTTGTTTTTCTCTGTTAGTTTACACTAAATCTAAAATATTATTTTCCCGCGTTGGTTCCTTAATATGTTGCGTAAACAAGCAATCGTCAATTAATTCTAGAAAATCTTCTGCTTCAC
This sequence comes from Procambarus clarkii, assembly GCF_040958095.1. Lineage (NCBI taxonomy): Eukaryota > Metazoa > Arthropoda > Malacostraca > Decapoda > Cambaridae > Procambarus > Procambarus clarkii. The sequence continues at coordinate 53,587,057 of NC_091157.1, forward strand.
TATTCCCTGTTTTGTTCACCCAGTTTATTCCACTAAAATTAAAGTCACCCATGACATAAATACTGTTAGAGCTAGATGCTCTAGATATTTCAACCCATAGATGCTTTGCTTCCATTCTGTCTAAATTTGGTGGCCTATATATAACTCCTATGTTACGAACCCGGATCCAGCGTCCGAGCCTGGAGCAGTGACAAACACGCCATCTGTGGGTCAGCTCCCGAAACCCCCGCCAAACGAACGACGACACCTAGTGAGGACAGCGTGTACTGGCCTCGAGGACCAGTTTCCAGTCTGGTTCAGCGCTCAACACCGCCGCTCCTGACCTCTGGTGAGGTGGTGCTCCGACGACAGCGCCATCTATGGACTGGATACGTCAGGTGTTAGTATCTGTGAGTGTGGTGTATTAGTGTCCCGGTTATTGATGACGTGTCTGCTTACAGAGCCGACCTGGGACCACTGCGTTGAAGGTGGAGTCAGTCTACCCGAGGCAGCCAGTCTCCATACTGTGAAGTTTGCTGCAGCTGTTGTGACGTCGTCCCCCCGGAAGAACACTGTGGTGTGTTAAGCCTGCCAGGGGAGTGGCAGTGGAAGGATTTACCCGGGACCGACTGTTGGAGACGATAATCCACTGGGGTATTGAGGACAGGAGGGTGATTGGTGATATCACACGAGACTCCTGTCTAGGGCGTACCCCTTTTATCGTTCGTGGAGTGGCCGTACCAGCCTTGGTGGCTCAGTACCTGCCAGCAGACCTGCTGGACGTGTGGTTGACGGCCTCCACGACGGTGCCCCCAGTGGACCTGTGTTGTGGCTGACCTGTGGCCAGGGTAGGCTCGGCGTTCTCAGAGGACACGTCTTGAGGCCACGAAGAAAGCACCGCGGACTCAGCACCTAGCTTCGAGGATCCATAGTCTCCAGCAGAAGACTACAGTGTTGATCCCCTTTGTAAAGTGTTAATACCCCTCCCCCTTGTGTACATTTTACTTTTATATATTTAAATGGTGATGGTGAACATTATATTATATTAAGTTCTTAGCTTTCTTTCCCTACTCCCTTTAAGTTACTTGCGTCACGGATCTCATCCCTTGATAGCCACTACTGGCTTGGGAACGGATACATATATCTTCCTCTAACAACATCAGAGTGAGAACCCCGTTGCGTCCCGAGAGGGCCGTAACATAATTGGCATCCCCAGCGGGATCCGTCCCCTTGTTAAGTATGTTTGACAGGGGTGGTGAAGTGGCGTGATCCCTGTATATAATTCCCCCTGTGTGACGATTGTGACGTTATACGTCCTGTGCGGTGCTCAGAGTGACTAAGTGCGATATTGTGCAGTGCGGTGCTCGCTGTGATTAAGCGATTAAGTGCAATATTGACTAGTGCGGTGCTCAGTGATTCAGTGTACTATTGTAGAGCGAAGTGTTCGCTTGGACTCGGTGCAATATTGGGTAGTGCGGTGCCCGAAGTGATTACGTGCAATATTGGCAAGTGCAGTGTTTGGTGCGATAAAGTGCAATATTGGCGTAGAACAGTGCTCGGTGTGTTAAGTGCTAAGTGTTCCATCTGTGACAATGGCAGACAAAGCTACCATCGATGATCTGGACGAGGTTCAGGCTTTTCTGAACAGAGAGGATTGTCTTGCCAGATTAAAATATTTGAGCAAACCAGAGCTTGTACTAGTGAGCGCCTACCTGGAGATCAAGATCCGTGCCAGTGATTCCCGTGTGGAGATCTTGTCCAAGGTTCACCGGCACCTGAAGGCAGAAGAGAAACAGGAAGGCGAGACTCCTAGTACAAAGGAAAGTGTAGACATAGCTTCCACGGAAAAGGAAGATAAGGGCAGTGACGTTGACAGTGATGCAGGTGAGCTTAATATCAGCTTCCTAACAGTCAAGATGCGTGCCCTAGAAATTAATCGAGAAATTGAATGGAAGAAGTTAGAAATAGAACGAGAATTAAAAGATAAAGAAATGGAGATGAAAGAAAAAGAATTGGCGATGAGGCGTTTAGAATTAGAAAGAGAAGAAAGAAAAGAAGAACGAGAAAGAGAAGAGAGACGAGAGAGAGAAGAACGAGAACGAGAGAGAGAAGAACGAGAAAGAGAAGAGAAACGAGAGAGAGAAGAACGAGAAAGAGAAGAGAGACGAGAGAGAGAAGAACGAGAACGAGAGAGAGAAGAACGAGAGCGAGAAAGGGAGGAAAGAGAGAGACAACATGAACTAGAAGTATTGCGATTAGGCGGTGGTCGGAGGCAAACAACGGACACCAGTAGCTTCGATCCGGTACGCAACATCAAAATGGTCCCCAAATTCCATGAGAAGGAAGTGTCAAAATTCTTTGCAGCCTTCGAGAAAGTCGCTGCCTCTTTGGAGTGGCCAAGGGAGAATTGGGCCATCATGATACAGTCAGTCTTGACTGGGAAGGCCCAAATCGCCTACTCTACGTTATCCCTTGACGACTCCAGCGATTATGACAAGGTGAAGAAGGTTGTGCTCATGGCGTACCAATTGGTACCTGAGGCATACAGGCAGAAGTTCCGAAACCTGAAGAAGACCTCAGAGCACACTTTTACCGAATTCGCCACGATCAAGGAGCGACTTTTTCAAGAATGGTGTGCCTCTCGGAAGGTGGAGACCAGGGAAGACCTCGAACAGCTGATTCTGCTCGAAGACTTCAAGGATTGTTTGTCTGGAGACCTCAAGACATACTTAGAAGAGCAGCAGGTGGAGACCTTGAGTGCAGCAGCCACCATGGCTGAAGAGTATATCCTGACTCATAGGCCGTCTGCTAAGTACGTCCCGAGGAATTACCAGCGCCGGTTTGACAGGCCTCACGACGAAGAAGAAAGACCCGTCCCACAAAGTGCTAAGAAGACGCCCCCAGGTAGCCCTCGAAGAACAAGTCCTAGTAGTCCGAAACACCGTAGTCCGAGGAGGAACATGGTGTGCTGGACTTGTGGGCAGAAGGGACACATAGCTGCTAGGTGCCGAGGCAGAAGAGGTGGCAGCGCACGAAGGGAGGTGATGTTGATGAGCTGTGTTACACCACCAGCAGGAAACCAGTCTACGATGACGCAGGAAGGACCAAGTTTGTTTGCCCCTCACACTTCATGCGGGTATGTAACGAGTGATCATACTGGTAGATCAATTGTAGTGCTCAGAGATAGTGGAGCAGCCCAGTCCCTGATCGTGAAGAGCTCGTTACCCGAGGGAGTAAGTGTGGACGGGAGACGACAGGTTGTCCTGGTTGGGTTTCCGAGAACGCAGTATATCGCCCCCTTAGTGCCAGTACATCTTGACTCGCCTTATTTCAGCGGCACAAGTGAGTTGGCAGTAGTCGATACCCTCCCTGTGGCTGGGATTGACGTGGTACTAGCCAACGACTTGGTGACAGATTGGAGCATCAATCTTCCCAAGGTTGCGGACGAGTCTACCGGAACAGCACGGTCTGAGGTAACAGGCAATGGTACTGTCCAGGTAAAGACAGACCCGGATGTAAACATATTTAATTTGTCCTCTCACCCGCAGATCGACAGTTATTTAGCAGTGTCTCCTGATTCTCTCGACGAGGAACATGAGGTTACGATGGCAGAGGTACCTGAGCAAGAAGAGAGGCCCTGTGTGCGGGCACCCACGGATACCAACGAGTCTGGAGCGAAGGCGGATGTGTGCTTGCGGTATGGCAAGTTACAGCATGTAGTGAACCAGCCAGAGATTCCCCAGACGTCAGAGGTAGGTGCGGTGTGTTCAAAAGGTCTAGTGCCCTCTTCGGTCCAAGCCAGGCGTGTGGATGTGGCCGGCTATGGACATGACTGGCTCGGGAAGCTTATCCCTCAATTGGCCTCGTGTTTCTTAGCGATACTTTGTTTGATTCTCGTATGTGTTCTCGGTGAGGACCGGTGGACGACCCGACGAATGATGGCTCCCATGAACATCGCGAAGAGGTCCCAGGGATTGGAGAGTTGTACTGCAAGTGTTGCAGTTGAAGAAGGGACCTGGGAGGTAATAGATGATACGGGAGGTACGATATGTGATAATATGAGTGACTGTTTCCGACAGGTTGACACCCCCCGCGTGACTGCTGAGCCTCAACACAGCGTTATACGGAACGTTGGTCGACCTGACGGGGGCAGAGCGAATGCCATCTTCGGTGAGCAAGCAGCCCTGTTGGAACTAGGTGTGGGCCTAGTAGAGGAGTGTATAGTAAGTACTGACTTGCCCATTGTCGCTATCACTCTGAATTATCAGACCCCTGTATTCCAGGTTCCTGTCTCCCTGAAGGACCATCGGACTGGCACCAGAAATGCCGTCTGTGGTCAGCCATCATCGGTGCCACGACATAGGAAAGTGTCGAGTCACCCCAGATCGTGTCGAAACCAATCCGTACTCGAGAGATGTGAGATGACGCCCCTGCTTGACATCGCAGTGGAGACGTGGAAGATTACGTCAGGCAGATCATTGCCTTCTATCTGCAAGTTCCCGTTGTGCCGGATATGGCTAGTAGAAAAGTTCTGTGGACAAGACAGCCTCATCACTCCAGTTCATAGTATAAGTAAGTCCATTTGGAGTTGTGTCGCCCTGCTAATTTGGTTTGTGTTTTTTATAGAACCCCAAACCAAATTCTTTTTGGTGGGGAGGTGTTACGAACCCGGATCCAGCGTCCGAGCCTGGAGCAGTGACAAACACGCCATCTGTGGGTCAGCTCCCGAAACCCCCGCCAAACGAACGACGACACCTAGTGAGGACAGCGTGTACTGGCCTCGAGGACCAGTTTCCAGTCTGGTTCAGCGCTCAACACCGCCGCTCCTGACCTCTGGTGAGGTGGTGCTCCGACGACAGCACCATCTATGGACTGGATACGTCAGGTGTTAGTATCTGTGAGTGTGGTGTATTAGTGTCCCGGTTATTGATGACGTGTCTGCTTACAGAGCCGACCTGGGACCACTGCGTTGAAGGTGGAGTCAGTCTACCCGAGGCAGCCAGTCTCCATACTGTGAAGTTTGCTGCAGCTGTTGTGACGTCGTCCCCCCGGAAGAACACTGTGGTGTGTTAAGCCTGCCAGGGGAGTGGCAGTGGAAGGATTTACCCGGGACCGACTGTTGGAGACGATAATCCACTGGGGTATTGAGGACAGGAGGGTGATTGGTGATATCACACGAGACTCCTGTCTAGGGCGTACCCCTTTTATCGTTCGTGGAGTGGCCGTACCAGCCTTGGTGGCTCAGTACCTGCCAGCAGACCTGCTGGACGTGTGGTTGACGGCCTCCACGACGGTGCCCCCAGTGGACCTGTGTTGTGGCTGACCTGTGGCCAGGGTAGGCTCGGCGTTCTCAGAGGACACGTCTTGAGGCCACGAAGAAAGCACCGCGGACTCAGCACCTAGCTTCGAGGATCCATAGTCTCCAGCAGAAGACTACAGTGTTGATCCCCTTTGTAAAGTGTTAATACCCCTCCCCCTTGTGTACATTTTACTTTTATATATTTAAATGGTGATGGTGAACATTATATTATATTAAGTTCTTAGCTTTCTTTCCCTACTCCCTTTAAGTTACTTGCGTCACGGATCTCATCCCTTGATAGCCACTACTGGCTTGGGAACGGATACATATATCTTCCTCTAACAACATCAGAGTGAGAACCCCGTTGCGTCCCGAGAGGGCCGTAACATCCTATTATAATATTATTTGCTTTTTCGTTTAAGTCTATCCAAATAGTTTCTGTGTGTGGCTCAGTTTTGATTCCCTCTTTGAGACTACATTTCAAATTGTCCCGAACATATATGGCTACTCCCCCTTCTCGTCTAATATATCTATCTGTGTGAAATAGTTTAAATCCATTTATTTGATATTCGGCTAATAGTTCTCTATTTTCTACATTCATCCACTTTTCGGTAAGTGCAATAATATCTATTTTTTGTGTGCAGACAAGAGCATTTAATTCGTTAATTTTATTTCTTAGACTTCTACTGTTAGTGTAATATACCCTAAGTGAACTATTATTTTGAGGCCCCTTTCTACTGGTGACATGATAGAGGTTTACAAGTGGGTGAATGGACATAACAAAGGGGATATTAATAGGGTATTAAAAGTGTCAACACAAGACAGAACACGAAACTATGGGTATAAATTGGATAAGTTTAGATTTAGGAAAGACTTGGGTAAATACTGGTTCATTAACAGGGTTGTTGATTTGTGGAACCAATTACCGCGTAACGTGCTGGAAGTGGGGTCCCTCGATTGTTTAAAGCGCGGGTTGGACAAGTATATGAGTGGGATTGGGTGGTTATAAATAGGAGCTGCCTCGTATGGGCCAATAGGCCTTCTGCAGTTGCCTTTCTTCTTATGTTCTTATGTTTTCTTTCCCTGTTCATTTTGCCAATTCTTTTCTCCCACGAACACATACTTTTATTACCTCCTTCCTCCAAATCAATTCCCATACCACTATCTACTAACAGTTTAAACATTAAGTATTTAGAGAACCAGTATTTACCCAAGTCTTTCCTAAATCTAAACTTATCCAATTTATACCCACTGTTTCGTGTTCTGTCTTGTGTTGATATTTTTAATACCCTATTAATATCCCCCATGTTATGTCCATTCACCCACTTGCAAACCTCTGTCATGTCACCCCTAACTCTTTGCCTTTTCAGTGAATGCAACTTAAGCTTTGTTAATATGAAAGATTATGAAAGCTTCATATGAAAGATTTCTAATTTGGGGAATTAACTTAGTCATCCTACGTTGGACACGTTCAAGTGAATTTATATCCATTCTATAATACGGCGACCAAAACTGAACTGCATAATCTAAATGGGGCCTAACCAGAGCAAGATATAGAACATAAGAATATAAGAACATAAGAACAAAGATAACTGCAGAAGGCCTATTGGCCCATACGAGGCAGCTCCTATCTTTAACCTCCCCATCCCACTCATATACTTGTCCAACCCGCGCTTGAAACAATCGAGGGACCCCACCTCCACAATGTTACGCGGCAATTGGTTCCACAAATCAACATCCCTGTTACTGAACCAGTATTTACCCAAGTCTTTCCTAAATCTAAACTTATCCAATTTATACTTATTGTTTCGTGTTCTGTCTTGTGTTGATGCTTTTAATACCCTATTAATATCCCCTTTGTTATGTCCATTCACCCACTTGTAAACCTCTATCATGTCACCCCTAACTCTTCGCCTTTCCAGTGAATGCAACTTAAGCTTTGTTAATCTTTCTTCATATGAAAGATTTCTAATTTGGGGAATTAACTTAGTCATCCTACGCTGGACACGTTCAAGTGAATTTATATCCATTCTATAATATGGCGACCAAAACTGAACTGCATAATCTAAATGGGGCCTAACTAGAGCAAGATATAGATTGAGAACCACACCAGATGTCTTGTTACTAACGCTACGATTAATAAATCCAAGTGTCCGATTTGCCTTATTACGAACATTTATGCATTGATCCTTTTGTTTTAAATTCTTACTAATCATAACTCCCAGATCCCTTTCGCAATTCGACTTCGCAATCTCAACACCACCTAGCTCGTATCTTGTAACCCTATCACCATTACCTAACCTCAGAACTTTACATTTATCAGCATTAAACTGCATCTGCCAATCCTTCGACCATTTCAAAACCCTATCTAGATCAACTTGAAGTGATAGTGAGTCCTCCGAATTAATTTCCCTACCGATTTTCGTATCATCAGCAAATTTTCAAATGTTGCTAATCCAACCTGAATCTAAATCATTTATATATATTATAAACAACAGAGGTCCCAGGACAGAGCCCTGAGGCACCCCACTTACAACATTTTCCCACTCTGACTTGACTCCATTTATACTAACTCTCTGTTTCCTTTGGTATAGCCATGCCCTAATACAGCTTAATATAGCACCCCCAATACCATGAGACTATCTTTTTAATCAGTCTTTCATGTGGCACTGCATCAAAAGCTTTGCTAGAATAAAAAGATAACAAATTTGTTAAACATGAACGGCCATTTATAAAACCATGTTGCGACTCAATTATTAATTTATGTTTTTCAAGATGAAGAAATATTTTATTTGCTATTATAGATTCGAGTAACTTTCCCACAATAGACGTTAGGCTAATTGGTCGATAGTTAGACGCAAGTGATCTATCTCGTTTCTTAAAAACTGGTATCACATTAGCAACTTTCCAAAACTCTGGCACTCTGCCTGATTGATTGATTGATTGATAAAGATTAAGCCACCCAAGAGGTGGCACGGGCATGAATAGCCCGTAAGTGGTACAATTTTTTTTTCTCAGTGTTCTGAGGTTGCATTTAACCATCAAGCTGTTATCGTGGGGGAGGATACTGCTTCACAGTCTTTATGAGGGTGTCCAGCTGCTGGACACCTTTGTTGACCAGGAGAGTGGCTGTGTTGATGGCTTCAGGGTGGCCACTGCATGATTCTGGAACTCTTAAAGCTCTTCTAAGGTCATTGGTTGCTTCACATTCCAGAAGATAGTGAAGTAATGGCTTTTCTGTGACAGTTTGGCAGAAGATGCACTCTCTCTGTCGGGGTTCACCAATCTCCCAGTTGCATCTGTAACCTAGACGTAGTCTATATAGCCTAACTGCTATTTCCCTGTGGATTCCTTTTGGGATATTTAACCTTTCTAATTTGGTTGCCTGAAGATACCATGTTGCAGATGGCGAACCTTCAGCTATTCTCTGGTGCAGGTAGGCTTTGTTGAGATGTGAGAGTTTTTTGGTGATGATGTTTTTTATGTTCTCTAGGCTGGGTTGAATTGTTTTATGTATCACTGGATGACGAGTTGCCAATTTAGCAATTTCATCAGCTTTTTCATTTAATGGGATTCCAATATGGGATGGGATCCAGTTTAATGTTATGGATCCAGTTTAAAGTTACAGCTCCTTGATACAAAATGGTGGTAATTATTTCCACATTATCTTTCCACTGTTTTTGTCCTAGTATTTGAAGTGCAGTTTTTGAGTCTGTGTGTATGATTGCATTTTGAGTGTTTTGTGCAATCACATATGCGAATGCCTGTTGTATGGCAAATAGCTCAGTTTGGGTTGATGATACTAGTCCTCCCAGTCTCCAGTATGCCTGAACGCTGGTCGTGCAAAGAGCAGCGCCAGCACTCTCATTTTCTGTGTCCACCGATCCGTCTGTGAAGATGTGGGTGGCTCCTGCTACTGCTATGCTATACATTTGCTCTTCTATTATGCGCCTTAGGATTGTCGGATCATAGGCAGCCTTTTTCATTGGCTGCCTATGAATTTTCATTCATTAATCACTTTCTATTACTATTTTGAAAGTAGGCTCTTCCCACGGCGCGGAAGGAGAGTAATTTGGGTGTGGATGATCACCCTCTCTATCAAGAATCATGTTTTTTAAATGTAGTCTGTTTAGGACTTTTCCTGCTCTTGCAACCCAAGAGTTTCCATTGTTTTGGCCTAGTCCAACCACCAAGGCCTGCCGTACTGGGATTGGATCAGAAGAAATAATTATCTTACTGATAATTGTAGCTGTCCTTTGTGATATTCTTTCTTGTAGAGAGGGCAAACCCGTCTCCAGTCTAAGAGTTTCAAGCCTGGTCCACATGGGGGCTCCCAGTGCAGCTCTCATAGCATTGTTTTGGGCAACTTCAAGCTTTTTCCACTGTTGGTGTGATAGATTTGTGAGTGCAGGTGCGGCATAATCGATCACTGATCTGACTGCCTGTACATAGTATGTGCGAAGGTCTTGTAGATTGGCTCCTCCAGAAAGGGAGGTTAGCGACCTGAGGATTGCCGTCCGGGCTGCAGTTCGCTCTCTCTGAAGTATGTGACCTCAGCATTAAAATTCATGTGTGTGTCCAGGATGATTCCTAGATACTGATAGGTGTCGACCCATTCTATTGGTTGACCCTGTACTGTGAGTTGGATGTTGGGCTTTGCTATTTTTATGGGCATGGCCTTTGACTTTGAGGGGTTGAGTTTGATCCCAATCTGTTTTGCCTCTTTACTGATGCAGTCTAAGCATTTGGGTGCAAGGCGCGCCGCATCCCTTCCTTTTATGATGATGACAAAGTCGTCCGCGTAGTTTAGCAGCCTGCAGTGATGTGGGAGTTTCAACCTCATTATTCTTTCCATTAAACAGTTGAAGAGAAGAGGGCTAAGAATACCTTCTTGCGGTGTACCATTTTCATGTCTTTTGTACTCAGAGACTGTGCCATGAAGTTTTACTCTTGCTTCTCTGTTTATGAGACAGTTTTTGGTCCAGGAGAGCAGGTTGCCTCTGACCTCTTTGTCAATGAGGCAGCAGAGAATAACTGAGGCGCTAGCCAGTTCAAAGGCTTTTTCGAGGTCCAGGAATATCAGCATTCCTGGTCTGTCATTCAAGTGGGCTAACAGAGTTGTAATACATTCCACTGTGCCAACCCCTCTTCTATAGGCATACATATCATGGTGCAGTTTAGGCATTTTCCACTCCAGTCTGTTGAGTGCCATTCTGTCAGCCGTCTTGGCTGCACAGCTTTGGAGAGAGATGGGCCTGGGATTAGCTGGATCTTTGGGTTTTGGGATCGGCACTATGTCTGCTCTATTCCAAGCAGAAGGTCTAGTTTGAGAAGTCCAGGCTAAATTAATTAACCTTAGGTATGCAGCGTCTCCCTCTGGGCCGAGGTTTCTAATCATTTTATAGGTTATTTTGTCGGTTCCAGGGGATGTATCCTTGGAGTTTTTCTTAGCCCGATTGAGCTCATCCAGTGTGAAGGGGGCATTAGTGTCAGAGACTTCTTCACATGCTGTAAGGATTCTGTGCCACCTTTCTTCCTCTAGTCCGGTCTGTACTGCTAATACATCTGGTGGAAGTTGATTGCTGGCTGCTCTCTCTGCAAACCTGGTTGCCAGTACTTCGGCTTCCTGTTGAGGATCCTTGGGGTGTGGAACTTTAGGTGTTTTATTCCCTTTGGCCCGGTGAATTTGCTGCCACATCTCTCCGAGAGAGGTGTGTTCATTCAGGTGTGAACACCATTCCAGCCACTTTTGTTCTTTTATTTGTCTGGTCTCTCGATGTACATGTTCCTTGACCTCACAAAGTAAGATCCTGTTGCGGTCACTTGGCTGCTTTTTGTATAGCTTTCTTGTTCTATTGAGTCTATGGTTGAGTTCTTTGACACGTTCGCAATAGTACCAATGATCTTTATAGTGTCCGGTGGACTGTTTTTTTCAGTGGGATTGAGTGGTTGGCTGCACTTTGAATCGCTTTGACAAATTCTTGTTCTGCCTGATTAATGTCTTCGGGAAGATCATAGTTTCTTTGCCACTCTGAAATGTTTTGAAATCGGTCCCAGTTTGCTAAAGCAAAGTTCCAGGCTTCAGATGGCGGCGGAGGTGGGGTGGGTAGGTCTAACTGAAGATCAATTTGGACCCCATAGTGGTCGCTTGTCAGTGTGGGCTCAACTGACCATGTTGCTGCATCTCTTAGAGAGGCTGAAACGAAGGTTAGGTCTAATCTGCCTCCTTGGATGTGGGTAGGTTCATTCTTGTTTAGGATTTGTATTTCTGGAAGCTGGTCCAGTAGATGTGTAATGTGTATGCCGGCTTCATTTGTTTTGTTCGAGCCCAGTGCCAATCGATGATGGGCATTAAAATCTCCACAAATGTTTGTGTTTGTTGTTGTCGCGTGTCCAAATAACACAGAGAGATCCATTTCGGCTTGTGGAGACCTGTACACATTGAACACTTCAAGTTTGTCGTGTCTTAGCTCAATGGTGACTCCCATTACCTCTGTCCCTGCTCCACAATTGGGTGGGCTGGTTATGGATTTGGAGATCAGGTCACATTTTACATAGATTGCACATCCCCTGGATTGCCCATTGATCCATGGAAGGAAGAAGCCTCGATAGCCTGAGATTTTAGGTTCTAATCCGGCTCGAAGCAAGCTCTCCTGTAGTATCAGGATGTCTATGCCTTTGGTTGCTGCTATGCATTGCAAGTGTTGCAATTTAGTGCGCAGTCCTTGTGCATTCCATTGCAGGATCTTTAGAATTCTAGGTTCTTGGAATGTGCTGATAATTCCGTGGTATCCATGGAGTCTGATGAACACGCCATGGAAGTTGCAATTGGGGTATAGGTTCTTAGTGGACCTGAAATTGCCTCATCAATGTCGCTTTCCGACGAGCTGGACTCTATCTGCTTTTTATGGGGGTGCCTCTTGCCCTGCTGTCTTGACGGTGTGGATATTACATCTTCGAATTTTTTGAGGTTGTGCTCAATTGTCTTCCGAGTCTCTGTGGTTTGCTTGATTCCATGTGAAGACAGCAGACTTTCGATCAACTCAGTGACTAAAGTTTTGAGCATTGGCCAGAGAGCGTTCAGTTCAGTGGGAGCACTATTTAATGTTGTGCAGGATGAGGGCCTAGTGGCTTTTAGACCCTTCTCGGTGGTAACTTTGGCACTGGAATTGCTACTCCTATTGGCCCCAGTGTGCTTGCTGGATGAAATGGGAGGCCGACTGCTTTGAACATGATTCTTGTGTCCTCCATCTTTTTTTTTGTCCTGTGCTGTCTTCTCACCCTTCACCATGGCCGATGGTGAAGGGCCGTGTGCCCCCTCTTCCTGAATGGGTAGACCCCACGCGGTTTTAGTGGGCATGGGAACTGGTATTCGTTTTGGTGGGGGTTTCGGCTCCGCTGTAGGCGTGGTGGGGTTCGTTTGAAGCCTTTTGAGCCTTTCAGGGGATTTCAAGTTCCAGGCATGATGTGCCTTGGAACAATTTGGGCATTTTGCCTGAACAGGGTGGTTTGCCTTGAATTTATCAATACATGTTTTTGTGTCATGGGGCTGGCTGCAGACTCCGCACCTCACTGGGCGTTGGCAGCCATCTTTATGATGCCCAAATCTCTGACATCTAAAGCATCTTAAGGGTTCTGGGGTGTAAGGCCTGTGTTGGAACACCCCCCAGATCCTAAGGCCTGACTCTATTGATTTATTAAATATGCCTGACTCTATTGATTTATTAAATATGGTTGACAGTGGGTCACAAAGCTCCTCTTTGCATTCTTTAAGCACCCTGGCAAACACTTCATCCGGCCCTGGGGATTTGTTTGGTTTGAGTTTTAGTATTTGTTTAAGAGCATCCTCCCTGGTAACTGTTAAACTCGTCAACCTGTCCTCATCCCCACCCACATAGACTTGTTCGGCTGAAGGCATATTGTTAAGTTCCTCTTTAGTAAATGCAGATACAAAATATTTATTAAAAATACTACTCATCTCTTTATCACTATCTGTTATTTGACCTGTCTCAGTTTTTAATGGACCTATCCTTTCCCTAGTCTTAGTACGATATAACTGAAAAAACCCTTTAGGATTTGTCTTTGCTTGCCCTGCTATGCGAACTTCATAGTTTCTTTATGCTTTCCTTATCTCTTTTTTAACATTTCTAACCAGTTGTACGAATTCCTGTTCTAAAGTGACCTCCCCATTTTTAATCCTTTTGTACCAAGCTCTCCTTTTACCTATAAGGTTCTTCAAATTCTTTGTTATCCACTTTGGGTCATTGGTATTCGATCTATTCAATTTGTATGGTATACTACGTTCCTGTGCTTTGTTTAGAATATTCTTAAATAAGTTATATATTGAATTCATATCGAAATCCCCATTTATGTCACCTATCGCTGGGTTCATGTCTCGCTCCAAAACCGGCCCCCAGCCCATACCCAAGACTTTCCAATCAATTTGACCCAAAAAATTTCTTAGGCTATTAAAATCAGCTTTTCGAAAATCTGGCACTTTAACAGAATTTTCTCCTACAGGTCTATTCCATTCTATGCTAAATCTGATTTCTTTGTGATCACTGTTCCCTAGCTCATTCCCTATTTCGATGTCATTAATTTGTGTTTCCCTGTTAGTTAACACTAAATCTAAAATATTATTTTCCCGTGTTGGTTCCTTAATGTGTTGCGTAAGAAAGCAATCGTCAATTAATTCTAGAAAATCTTCTGCTTCACTATTCCCTGTTTTGCAACGAAGAGAAAGGAAGCGCAGGCCCCTCAGAGGGTAAAGGAAGTCCCTAAGCAAACATTAGTTGTGGGAGATTCCCAGATAAGGTATTTGGATAGAACGTTTTGTGCTAGAGATAGGGGGAACAGGTTAAGGGTTTGCTATCCCGGAGCTGGCATTGGTGATATTATAAACAACATGAATGATATTATGGCTGGTAATGGGAACAATCCCATTATTTGCATTAGCGTGGGAGGAAATGATGTTGGTCGAGTTAGGAGTGAGGAACTGATTCAGAGGTATAAAACAGCCATAGAGTTAGTTAGGAGCAAGGGAGGAATCCCGATCATATGTGGCATTCTTCCAAGAAAGGGAGTGGGAAATGAATGGATATCGAGGGCACTTGGTGTCAATTGCCGGCTGGAAAGATATTGCAAATCAAATGCAATATCTTTCATAGACAACTGGGAACACTTCTATGGAAGAAATGAAATGTATGCTCGTGATGGGGTGCATCTATCGAGAGCTGGGGTTGTTGCTGTTGCGAACTCGTTAGAAGAAGTGGTTAGAGGTGTTTGTTTGGGTTTAAACTGTTAGTAGATAGAGGTATGGGAATTGATTTGGAGGAAGAAGGTAATAAAAGTATGTGTTTGTGGGAGAAAGGAATTGGCAAAACGACCAGGGAAAGAGAAGGTCCGCAAAATAACAATTCACTTAGGGTATATTACACTAACAGTAGAAGTCTAAGAAATAAAATTAACGAATTAAATGCTCTTGTCTGCACAGAAAAAATAGATATTATTGCACTTACCGAAACGTGGATGAATGTAGAAAATAGAGAACTATTAGCTGAATATCAAATATATGGATTTAAACTATTTCACACAGATAGATATATTAGACGAGGAGGTGGAGTAGCCATATATGTTAGGGACAATTTGAAATGTAGTCTCAAAGAGGGAATCAAAACAGAGCCACACACAGAAACTATTTGGATTGAATTAAACGAAAAAGCTAATAATATTATAATAGGAGTAATATATAGGCCACCAAATTTAGACAGAATGGTAGCAAAGCATCTATGGGATGAAATATCTAGAGCATCTAGATCTAACAGTATTTATGTCATGGGTGACTTTAATTTTAGCGGAATAAACTGGTTGAACAAAACAGGGAATAGTGAAGCAGAAGATTTTCTAGAATTAATTGACGATTGCTTTCTTACGCAACACATTAAGGAACCAACACGGGAAAATAATATTTTAGATTTAGTGTTAACTAACAGGGAAACGCAAATTAAGGACATCGAAATAGGGAGTGAGCTAGGGAGCAGTGATCACAAAGAAATCAGATTTAGCATAGAATGGAATAGACCAGTAGGAGAAAATTCTGTTAAAGTGCCAGATTTTCGAAAAGCTGATTTTAATAGCCTAAGAAATTTTTTGGGTCAAATTGATTGGAAAGTCTTGGGTATGGGGTGTGGGCCGGTCTTGGAGCGAGACATGAACCCAGCGATAGGTGACTTAAATGGGGATTTCGATGTGGATTCAATATATAACTTATTTAAGAATATTCTAAACAAAGCACAGGAACGTAGTATACCATACAAATTGAATAGATCGAATACTAATGACCCAAAGTGGATAACAAAGAATTTGAAGAACCTTATAGGTAAAAAGAGAGCTTGGTACAAAAGGATTAAAAATGGGGAGGTCACTTTAGAACAGGAATTCGTACAACTGGTTAGAAATGTTAAAAAAGAGATAAGGAAAGCAAAAAGAAACTATGAAGTTCGCATAGCAGGGCAAGCAAAGACAAATCCTAAAGGGTTTTTTCAGTTATATCGTACTAAGACTAGGGAAAGGATAGGTCCATTAAAAACTGAGACAGGTCAAATAACAGATAGTGATGAAGAGATGAGTAGTATTTTTAATAAATATTTTGTATCTGTATTTACTAAAGAGGAACTTAACAAAATGCCTTCAGCCGAACAAGTCTATGTGGGTGGGGACGAGGACAGGTTGACGAGTTTAACAGTTACCAGGGAGGATGTTCTTAAACAAATAGTAAAACTCAAACCAAACAAATCCCCAGGGCCGGATGAAGTGTTTGCCAGGGTGCTTAAAGAATGCAAAGAGGAGCTTTGTGACCCACTGTCAACCATATTTAATAAATCAATAGAGTCAGGCAGAGTGCCAGAGTTTTGGAAAGTTGCTAATGTGATACCAGTTTTTAAGAAAGGAGACCACCTCCTTTCCCGTAAGCCCGTAAGAGGTGGGGGAAAATGGCCACCTCTTACGGGCTATTCATGCCCGAGCCACCTTTTGGGTGGCTTCATCTGTTTAAAACACGGGATCTCCCGTCACGCTGGGTGCAGTCGTACCTCCACAGATCTCCAGTATCGTCTATTGATACTTGTGATGGCTCAAAAGGGCCACCACTTACCAATTCATGCCCGTGCCACCTTTTGGGTGGCTTCATCTTCATCTTAACACATTCACAAGGGAGACATCTCCCATCATGTGATACCAGTTTTTAAGAAAGGAGATAGATCACTTGCGTCTAACTATCGACCAATTAGCCTAACGTCTATTGTGGGAAAGTTACTCGAATCTATAATAGCAAATAAAATTCGTCTTCATCTTGAAAAACATAAATTAATAATTGAGTCGCAACATGGTTTTATAAATGGCCGTTCATGTTTAACAAATTTGTTATCTTTTTATTCTAGCATTGTTGAGGCAGTTGATAGTGGTAAGGATTGCGATGTTGTATACCTTGACTTTAGCAAAGCTTTTGATACAGTGCCACATGAAAGACTGATTAAAAAGATAGAGTCTCATGGTATTGGGGGTGCTATATTAAGCTGGATTAGGGCATGGCTATACCAAAGGAAACAGAGAGTTAGTATAAATGGAATCAAGTCAGAGTGGGAAAATGTTGTAAGTGGAGTGCCTCAAGGCTCTGTCCTGGGACCTCTGTTGTTTATAATATATATAAATGATTTAGATTCAGGTTTGAGTAGCAACATTTGCAAATTTGCCGATGATACGAAAATCGGTAGGGAAATTAATTCGGAGGAGGACTCACTATCACTTCAAGTTGATCTAGATAGGGTTTTGAAATGGTCAAAGGATTGGCAGATGCAGTTTAATGCTGATAAATGTAAAGTTCTGAGGTTAGGTAATGATGATAGAGTTACAAGATACGAGCTAGATGGTGTTGTGATTGCGAAGTCGGATTGCGAAAGGGATCTGGGAGTTATGATTAGTAAGAATTTAAAACAAAAGGATCAATGCATAAATGTTCGTAATAAGGCAAATCGGACACTTGGATTTATTAATCGCAGCGTTAGTAACAAGACACCTGGTGTGGTTCTCAAGCTATATCTTGCTCTAGTTAGGCCCCATTTAGATTATGCAGTTCAGTTTTGGTCGCCATATTATAGAATGGATATAAATTCACTTGAACGTGTCCAGCGTAGGATGACTAAGTTAATTCCCCAAATTAGAAATCTTTCATATGAAGAAAGATTAACAAAGCTTAAGTTGCATTCACTGGAAAGGCGAAGAGTTAGGGGCGACATGATAGAGGTTTACAAGTGGGTGAATGGACATAACAAGGGGGATATTAATAGGGTATTAAAAGTATCAACACAGGACAGAACACGAAACAATGGGTATAAATTGGATAAGTTTAGATTTAGGAAAGACTTGGGTAAATACTGGTTCAGTAACAGGGTTGTTGATTTGTGGAACCAATTGCCGCGTAACGTGGTGGAGGTGGGGTCCCTCGATTGTTTCAAGCGCGGGTTGGACAAGTATATGAGTGGGATTGGGTGGTTATAGAATAGGAGCTGCCTCGTATGGGCCAATAGGCCTTCTGCAGTTACCTTTGTTCTTATGTTCTTATGTTCTTATGTTTGTTCAACCAGTTTATTCCACTAAAATTAAAGTCACCCATGACGTAACTACTGTTAGATCTAGATGCCCTAGATATTTCATCCCATAGATGCTTTGCTTCCTTTCTGTCTAAATTTGGTGGCCTATATATAACTCCTATTATAATATTATTTGCTTTTTCGTTTAATTCTATCCAAATAGTTTCTGTGTGTGGCTTAGTTTTGATTCCCTCTTTGAGACTACATTACAAATTGTCCCTAACATATATGGCTACTCCTCCTCCTCGTCTAATATATCTATCTGTGTGAAATAGTTTAAATCCATTTATTTGATATTCAGCTAATAGTTCTCTATTTTCTACATTCATCCACGTTTCGGTAAGTGCAATAATATCTATTTTTTCTGTGCAGACAAGAGCATTTAATTAGTTAATTTTATATCTTAGACTTCTACTGTTAGTGTAATATACCCTAAGTGAATTGTTATTTTGAGGCCCTTCTCTTTCCCTGATCATTTTGCCAATTCCTTTCTCCCACAAATACATACTTTTATTATCTCCTTCCTCCAAATCAATTCCCATACCTCTATCTACTAACAGTTTAAACCCAAACAAACACCTCTAACCACTTCTTCCAATGAGTCGCAACAGCAACAACCCCAGCTCTCGATAGATGCACCCCATCACGAGCATACATTTCATTTCTTCCATAGAAGTGTTCCCAGTTGTCTATGAAAGATATTGCATTTGATTTGCAATATCTTTCCAGCCGGCAATTGACACCAAGTGCCCTTGACATTCATTCATTTCCCACTCCCTTTCTTGGAAGAATGCCACATATGATCGGGATTCCTCCCTTGCTCCTAACTAATTCAATGGCTGTCCTGAATCTCTGTATTAGTTCCTCACTCCTAACTCGTCCAACATCATTACCCCCTGCACTAATACAAATAATGGGTTTGTTCCCATTTCCTGTCATAATATCATTCATGTGATAATGATGATAGAGTTACAAGATACGAGCTAGATGGTGTTGAGATTGAGAAGTCGAATTGCGAAAGGGATCTAGGAGTTATGATAAGTAAGATTTTAAAACAAAAGGATCAATGCATGAATGTTCATAATAAGGCAAATAGGACACTGGGATTTATTAATCGAAGCGTTAGTAACAAGACATCTGGTGTGGTTCTTCAGCTATATCTTGCTCTGGTTAGGTCCCATTTAGGTTATGCAGTTCAGTTTTGGTCGCCATACTATAGAATGGATATAAATTCACTTGACCGTGTCCAACGTAGGATGACTAAGTTAATTCCCCAAATTAGAAATCTTTCATATGAAGAAAGATTAACAAAGCTTATATTGCATTCACTGGAAAGGCGAAGAGTTAGTGGTAACATGATAGAGGTTTACAAGTGGAAGAATGGACATAACAAAGGAGATATTAATAGGGTAATAAAAGTATCAACACAAGACAGAACACGAAACAATGGGTATAAATTGGATAAGTTTAGATTTAGGAAAGACTTGGGTAAATACTGGTTCGGTAACAGGGAGGTTGATTTGTGGAACCAATTACCGTCTAACGTGGTGGAGGTGGGGTCCCTCTATTGTTTCAAGCGGGGGTTGGACAAGTATATGAGTGGGATTGGGGGGTTATAGATAGGAGCTGCCTCGTATGGGCCAATAGGCCTTCTGCAGTTACCTTTGTTCTTATGTTCTTAAATAGTTTAAATCCATTTTTTGATATCCAGCTAATAGTTCTTTATTTTCTACATTCATCCACGTTTCGGTAAGCGCGATAATATCTATTTTTTCTGTGCAGACAAGGGCATTTAATTCGTTTATTTTATTTCTTAGACTTCTACTGTTAGTGTAATATACCCTAAGTGAATTGTTATTTTGAGAGCCTTCTCTTTCCCTGATCATTTTGACAATTCCTTTCTCCCTCAAACACATACTTTTATTACCTCCTTCCTCCCTATAAATTCCCATACCACTATCTACTAACAGTTTAAACCCAAACAAATGCATCTAATAAATGGTTCCAACGAGTTCGCAACAGCAACAACCCCAGCCCTCGATAGATGCACCCCATCCCGAGCATACATTTCATTTCTTCCATAGAAGTGTCCCCAGTTGTCTATGAAAGATATTGCATTAAATTTGCAATATCTTTCCAGCCGGCAATTGACACCAAGTGCCCTCGACATCCATTCATTTCCAACTCCCTTTCTTGAAAGAATGCCACATATGATTGGGATCCTATGCCACATATGATCCTTCCATTATTTCTATATCATGCTCTGGTTAGGCCCCATTTAGATTATGCAGTTCAGTTTTGGTCGCCGTATTATAGAATTGATATAAATTCACTTGAACGTGTCCAGCGTAGGATGCCTAAGTTAATTCACCAAATTAGAAATCTTTCATATGAAGAAAGATTAACAAAGCTTAAGTTGCATTCACTGGAAAGGCGAAGTTAGGGGTGACATGATAGAGGTTTACAAGTGGACGAATGGATATAACAAAGGGGATATTAATAAGGTATTAAAAGTATCGACACAACACAGAACACGAAACAATGGATATAAATTGGATAACTTTAGATTTAGGGAAAAACTTGGGTAAATACTGGTTGGGTAACAGGGTTGTTGATTTGTGGATCCAATTGCCGCGTAACATGGTGGAGGTGGGGTCCCTCGATTGTTTCAAGCTTGGGTTGGACATGTATATGAGTAGGATTGTGTGGTTATAAATAGGAGCTGCGTCGTATGGGCCAATACGCCTTCTGCAGTTACCTTTGTTCTTATGGTCATATGGTATTAAAAGTATCAACACAAGACAGAACACGAAACAATGGGTATAAATTGGATAAGTATAGATATAGGAAAGACTTGGGCAAATACTGGTTCGGTAACAAGGTTGTTGATTCGTGGAACCAATTATTAGAAGTCTTTCATATGAAGAAAGATTAATAAAGCTTAAATTGCATTCACTGGAAAGACGAAGAGTTAGGGGTGCCATGATAGAAGTTTACAAGTGAATGAATGGACATAACAAAGGGGATATTAATAGGGTATTAAAAGTATCAACTCAAGACAGAACACGAAACAATGGGTATAAATTGGATAAGTTTAGATTTAGGAACCACGGGAGACATCTCCCGTCACGCAGGGTGCATTCGCACCTCCACAGATCTCCAGTATCAGCTCTTGATACTGGTAATGGCTTAAAATGGCCACCACTTACGGGCTATTCATGCCCGTGCCACCTTTTGGGCGGCTTAATCTTCATCTTCATCTTCTTCTGATCAATTCCCGAGACATCTCCCGTCACGCTGGGTGCAGTCGCACCTCCACAGGTCTCCAGTATCATCTATTGATACTGGTGATGGCTCAAAAGGGCCACCACTTACGAGCTATTCATGCCCGTGCCACCTTTTGGGCGGCTTCATCTTCATCTTAACACATTCACAAGGGAGACATCTCCCATCATGCAGGGTGCATTCGTACCTCCACAGATCTCCAGTATCAGCTATTGATACTGGTAACGGCTTAAAATGGCCACCACATACGGGCTATTTATGCCCGTGCCACCTTTTGGGTTGCTTCATCTTCATCTTAACACATTCACAAGGGAGACATCTCCCGTCACGCAGGGTGCAGTCGCGCCTCCACAGGTCTCCAGTATCAGCTCTTGATACTGGTAAATGGGTCAAAAGGGCCACCACTTACGAGCTATTCATGCCCGTGCCACCTTTTGGATGGCTTCATCTTCAGCAATCAAATTCAATCTGTTTAAATCACGGAAGGCATCTTCCGTCACGCAGGGTGCAGTTGCGCCTCCACAGATCTCCAGTATCATCTTTTGATACTGGTAATGGCTCGAAAGGGCCACCACTTACGGGCTATTCATGCCCGTGCCACCTCTTGGGTGGCTTAATCTTCATCAATCAATCAATCATTTCCTGTCATGATATCTTTCATGTTTCCAACAATATCACCAATACCAGCTCCCGGATAGCAAATCCTTAACCTGTTCCCCTTATCTCTGGCACAAAACGTTCTGTCTAAATACCTCACCTGGGAATCTCCCACAACCAAAGTTCGCTTCGTTCCAATCAGGAACGTCAGTTTACCTGCGCTTCAATACTCCTCGTTGCTTTGCCTTTGCCTCCTCCTTGAACTACAGGTTCAAGGAGGAGGAGTTAGAAGTCCTTAGGCTATTAGGTGTCGGTTTTGCCAAGGTCTTCTTAAGACCCCTGTCCTTTACAACTTGCCAAGACGAGGTCTTTTTAATACTGGTTAATATATATAATATGCCTATGTAATAGGCTTAATCTTTATCAATCAATCGTGTTGGTGCTCCTGGGAGACATCTCCCGTCACGCAGGGTGCAGTCGCGCCTCCACAGATCTCCAGTATCAGCTCTTGATACTGGTAATGGTTCAAAAGGGCCACCACTTACGGGCTATTCATGCCCGTGCCACCTTTTGGATGGTTTAATCGTCATCTTGGACACATTCATGGGAGACATCTCCCGTCACGCAGAGTGCACTTGCACCTCCACAGATCTCCAGTATCAGCTCTTGATACTGGTG
This sequence comes from Procambarus clarkii, assembly GCF_040958095.1. Taxonomy (NCBI): domain Eukaryota; kingdom Metazoa; phylum Arthropoda; class Malacostraca; order Decapoda; family Cambaridae; genus Procambarus; species Procambarus clarkii. The sequence goes on from NC_091157.1 coordinate 53,609,542, forward strand.
ATGGCTCAAAAGGGCCACCACTTACCAATTCATGCCCGTGCCACCTATTGGGTGGCTTCATCTTCATCTTAACACATTCACAAGGGAGACATCTCCCATCATGCAGGGTGCATTCGCACCTCCACAGATCTCCAGTATCAGCTCTTGATACTGGTAATGGCTTAAAAGGGCCACCACTTACGGGCTATTCATGCCCGTGCATCCTTTTGGGTGGCTTAATCTTCATCATCATCGCCTGGCGTTACTGGAGGGGTGTTTGGGGGGGGGGGTGAATGTGGGCTGGGGGGATCCGAGAAGTATCTGGGGGTGAATGGGGGTCTGAGGGGGGTGCTTGGGGGGCGAATGGGGGCTGGGCATCTAGGGAGGTAGGTAGGAAGGTCTGGGGGTAGGGCCTGGTTAGGTAGGTTTGGAGTAGGAAGGGAATACTGGGTCTGAAGATTAGGAAGGGTCTGAGAGGCATAGAGGGGTTGAGAGGTAGCGTATGGTTGAGAGTCAGATAGAGGTTGAGAGGTTAGGGGGAGAAGGATAGAGGGGGTAGGGGGGGGGAAGAGGGGCGGATGGAGCATAGATAGTGAGAGAGGGGGGGAGGTGTTATTAGTCAGGGGGAACTCAGGGTAGGAGTAGTCATTAGGGAAGAAGGGAGGGAAAAGGGAAATGGAGGAAGAGGTGTAGGGTCCCCCCCATCCCCCATGGGGGGACCATGTGCCCCCCCTCTCGCAAGGGTAGGGGGGTCACATGGCAGGAGAAGGAATGAGGAGGGGTGATGGCTGGGCAGGTTTTGGGGGTTGAGAGGATGAGGGCTGGGAGAGTTTTGGGGGTTGAGGGGATGAGGAGACCCTTGGAATGTGGGATGAAGCAGATGGATTTGAATGCGATGGTGTCAGGGGAGGTGTTGGGGAGATAAGAAGGAGGGAGGGCTGATTTGGTCTGACGCTCAAATGGCAAGAGTTGTATCATGGAGGTTTCCTCGCCTGTGGGCTATCTGTTCCTCTTTTGTCATGTATCTGCCAATATACATGTTGTAGTAGTTTTTGCTACCTCTGGGTAAGTGTTTGTGATGCAGTATGTAATCTTGCCAGATGTGTTCCAAAGTAATGAACATGTAACTATTGCAGGATGTGTTCAGAAACGGTAAACATATAACTATTGCAGGATGTGTTCAGAAGTTGTGTATTTCAGCCTGCCCACAGAGGTGCTGGAGCTGGTGTTTGCACATGTGCCTATAGTACATCTGTTGACTGTCGACGCAACTGTCTGCCGCTACTGGTACACAGTTATACTTAACTCTGCGGTGAGTAATGCAACCCTACAGTGAGTAATGCAACCCTGCAGTGAGTAGTAGAACCCTGCAGTGAGTAATTCAACCCTTCAGTTAGTAATAAAACATAATGTTGATATATGTAATCGTTCACTGAGTAATACATTATAGTGGTGAGTAATATAAACCTACAGTGAGTAATACAACACTGAATTAAATATTACATAAATTGTGCATTGAAGTTTTCATGTTATGTAGGAAATGAATTTCGAAATTATATGTAAGTATGGAAAATTGCTGCATTCAGAATGTGAAATTTTCGTAATTAACGTAATGTTCGTACTGATACATTAATGTACATACGTAATGTACGTACTGTTATGTAATTACATAATGTCATACTGTTAATTCGTTTGTCTTAATTCTCTATTGAACTATTTCAGTTTATCCCCTGGATAAAAATTCACCATAGACTGAAACTGGCGCCATGGAGAGTACCATCCAGCTTACCGCTCTTCCACACTTGCAGGAGTGACATGGTGCCAACCACTCACATCATGTCTACCCACTGTCAGCGCCACGGTTTTATTTCCGTGAGAGACTGTATCCCCAGTGTCATCAGGTAAGATAACACAACGATAGACTGTATCATCAGGTAATATATCACCACGAGAGACTGAATCCCAAGTGTCATCAGGTAGGATAACACCATGAGAGACTGTATTACCAGTGTCATAAGGTAAGATAACACCATGATAGACTGTATCACCAGTGTTATCAGTTAAAATAACACCATGAGAAACTGTATCCCCAGTGTCATCAGGTAAGATAACATCACGAGAAGTTGTATTCCCAATTTCATCAGGTAAAATAACAGCATGAGAGACTATATCACCTGTGTTATCAGTTTAGATAACACCATGATAGACTGAATCACCAGTGCCAGCAGGTGAGATAACACCATGAGAGACTATATCACCAGTGTCATCAAGTAGGATAATACCATGAAAGACTGTATAAGTAGTGTCATGATACCAAGTAGTGTCAAGATAACAGTAGTGGATACCAAGACTATAACAGTTCATTTTAGCTTTCTCATGGCAGGATTGTAGTCTGGGTCGTTTTAAGCTACGTGGTGACACACGGTCATAGTCCGGGCCCTTTTTAGTTACCCCATACAATGCACAGTTGTAACACAGGGCATTTTTAGTTACCTCGGTGATGCGCGGTTCCAGTCATCCCTAATTTTAGATGAGTGACATAATTAGCCAGTTTTAATCATCTTTCAAATGGTCCAGTTTTTGAAAATGTAATGAAAATCAATGAAAATGGGATTTATAATAAATATTTATTATAAATCCCAATTCCATTGATTATTTATTTATACCCATTTTCAATTATTTATAATTAAATCATATTTTCAGTGATCGCATGTGTATTACCATTTTCAAAGATTGCTTGTTTATACCAAATAGCTACTTATAGATTAGTTAAACCTGAAACACATTTATTCCCCCCCCCCCCATGTCAAGTCAGTCATTAACTGACACTAAAAATTTAAATAAACTGCAGAAGGCCTCTCCACAAGAAGCAAGAAAAAAGCACAATGCTCTTTCACCCTATGCCCCTGTTACCTAGCAGTAAATAGGTACCTGGGAGTTAGTCAGCTGTCACGGGCTGCTTCCTGGGCTGCGTGTGTGTGGTGTGGTAAAAAGAAAGAAAACGAAATTAGTGGAAACAGTTTATTGACAGTTGAGAGGCGGGCCGAAAGAGCAGAGCTCAATCCCCGCAAGCAAAACTAGGTGAAACTAGATGAATACACACGCACACACACCAACGTCTCTCCGATTATTGAATAAATACCTAATTGATATCCCTTAAAATCATCCACTTTAATCATGCTACCTATATAAAATTCCAGACTGGCAGCAGGATGCGGCTTCTTAAAACTATCCTTATAAAAATTCCATAAAGCTTACTTAAATGGCCTTAGGAATTTTTTGGATGAAATAGATTGGAAAATCTATTGGGCTGGTCCTGGAGCGAGAGGTGAACATTGCAATGGGTGATGTTAAAAGGGAATTTCGATGTGGAATCAAATTATAACTTACATACAAATATTATAAGAAAGCACAGGATCGTAGTACACAATACAAATTCAATAGATCGAATAATAATGACCCGAAATGGATAGTAAATGACCTGAAGAACCTTACAGGAAGAAAGAGAGCTTGTTACAAAAGGACTTAAAATAGAGAAGGCAGTTTAGAACAAGAATTCATTCCATTGGTTAGAAAAGTTTAAATAGAGATAAGGATGGCAAAAAGAGACCATGAAGATCGTATTGCAGGGCACGCAAAAACAAATCCTACAGGGTTTTATCAGTTATATCAAATAAAGATTAGGGAAAGGATAGATCCTTTGGTGAGGTTCTTCAGTTATATCTTGCTCTGGTTAGGCCCCATTTAGATTATGGAACTCAGTTTTGGTCGCCGTACTATAGAATGGATATAAATTCACTTGAACGTGTCCAGCGTAGGATGACTAAGTTAGAAATCAAATTAGAAATCTTTCATATGAAGAAAGATTAACAAAGCTTAAGTTGCAATTACTGGAAAGGCGAAGAGTTAGGGGTGACATAATAGAGGTTTACAAGTGGATGAATGGACACAACAAAGGGGATATTAATGGGCTATTAAAAGTATCAACACAAGACAGAACACGAAACAATGGGTATTAATTGGATAAATTTAGATTTAGGAAAGACTTGGGTAAATACTGGTTCGGTAACAGGGTTGTTGATTTGTGGAACCAATTACCGTGTAACGTGGTGGAGGTGGGGTCCCTCGAATGTTTCAAGCGCGGGTTGGACATGTATATGAGTGGGATTGGGTTTTTTTTTTTTGGTTTTATAGTAAATTATCAATTGTATTTTCTTATTTTTGTTTGTTGGGCTAACGTTCCTATCAACAATAACTCTCAGGACTCTTTCCTCTGTTTTATGAGCCTTCGAAAAGAAGTTCCTGTAAAATAGTCTAATAGGTGGTACAAGTGTTGTGTTGTGTTTGACTCTTCAGAGGTTGCATGGTGTTTCACTTTTCTTTTTATGACGTCTTCAGCAAAACCGTTAGAGTAGCCATTGTTGACTAGGACCTGCCTTACCCTACAGTGTTCTTCATCGACTTCACCTTCCATCCTGAGCTGTGGCTGAGAGCACAGTCGAAGTAATCATTGACAACACTTCTCTTGTACCTGTCTGGGCAGTCACTATTGGCACTGAGGAACATTTCTATGTTAGTTTCCTTAGTGTAGACTGCAGTGTGGAAGCCTGTTCTCATTTTCATGGCTGTTACATCTAGGAAGGGTAGCGTCCCATGATTCTCCATCTCGTACGTGAAACTCAATACAGAATTCTTCTCGAATGCCTCCTTCATTCAATGCAGGAACCTGATGTCAGAGGTCTGCAGCAGCTGAAGGAGGCTTTCGAGCAGAATTCTGTGTTGAGTTTCATGTAGGAGAGGGAGAATGCTGGGAAGCTGCCCTTTCTAGATGTAACAGATGTAGATGTAAGAGACAACATTAGCAGCATGATAGAGCATCACTAACGGTGTTGTGGATATTGGAGGATGACGGGCAGCAGGCAGGTGCCAGAAGAAAGGGTAAAGGATCACTAACAGTATTGTGAATATTGCAGGATGATGGGAAGCAGGCAGGGGCCAGGCGCTGGAGCAGCCACCAAGTTGGTCCTTGAGAGACACAGACTGTACACCTTGGCAAGTAATACTCTGGAGAACATGGAGGAGGCGCTCATGCCCAGACCCTTCAACCTCTGGCACGTCGCTACCCTCATTGTGTTCCGTAGGTGTTCCATGCTCATGTTCTCCTCTCATTGTATTTATTTTCCTGCCTCGCTCCTGTTCTCCACTTGGTCCTGTTCTCTTTCCTCCTCCTTCCCAAGTCTGCAGTTCTCCTCTAGTTGTTCGTGTTCTCACTTTTATCCTGTTCTTCCATAGCTCGTGTTCACCTTCAATTGCTCATGTTTTCCTCCCCTTTCTCCTGTTCTCCTGTTCTCCTTCCCTTCCTTCTGTTCTCCCTCCCACTATGTCCTGCTCTCCTTCCCTTTCTTCTGTTCTCCTCCAACTGTTATTCTTCTCCTCCTATGCTATTGCTATACTCCACCTGTTCCTGTTCTACTCCCATTTTTTCTGTTTTAGCTGTTCTGTTCACTATCCATTGCTTCCGTTCTCCTTCCCTTGCTTCTGATTTCCTCCCTTAGCTTCTGTTCTCCTCTCCTTTCTTCTGTTGTCCTTTTCTTTCTCCCGTTCTCGTACTAATACTGTTCTCCTCCTTTGCTCTTGTTCATCTCTCATTGCCCTCCTCTCAGCTCACCTTCTCGTTGTCCTGATCCTGTTCTCCTTCCCTGGCTCCGGATTTCCTACATTTCCTCTTGTTCTCCTCCCGTTGCCCCAGTTCTAGTTGTTCCGTTTCTGTTCTATTTCCCTTGCATCTGTTTTCCTCCCCTTGCTTCTGTTCTCCTCCCCATTCTCCAGTTCGCCTTTCCTTTCTGCAGTTCTCCTCCTCTTCTTCCGGTTCTCGTAGCACTGATACTGTACTCTTCCTCTTGCTCTTGTTCACCTCTCATTGCCAAAGTTCCCTTTGATCCGATCCTGTTCTCCTTCTCTTGATCCGGCTTTCCTCCATTTCCTCTTGGTCTTCACCCCCTAGCTCGTGTTTTAATCCCATAGATCGTGTTCCCCTCCACTTGATCGTGTTCTCCTCCCCCTTTTTCGCGTTCTCATTCCATTGATCGTGTTATCCTCCCCATGATTGTGTTCTAAACCCCATAGCACGTGTTACCCTCCCTTGATCGTGTTCTCCTTCCCTTAGCACGTGTTCTCATCCCATTGATCATGATATCCTCCTCTTGATCATGTTTTCCTGCCCTTAGTTCGCGTTCTCATCCCATTGATCGTCTTATCCTTACCTTGATTGTGGATTGTGGTATCCATTATAATTATGGTCAAATTTATTCATTTGATATATCACGGAATAGTGATTTCTGTATGTATCGAACTGAGTTAGGTTGAGTATAAATAGGAGGTGTCACGTATGGGCCAAGTAGGAAGATGCTTTTTTTTTATTGTTTTTAGATAGCCAATACTTTCCACAGCCAGGCTGTTTACTCATCCTTGCTGATAAGCAACAATAAATGTTATACAGGTGGAAATGTTAAATGAATATCGACAAGGAAATATACTCCATAATTCACCTATTCCGTATAATGTGAGGGAAGTGTATTAGCAATGATTTGATGTTGGCAGTGTCGGAGGACGTGTGGGACGTGGAGGGGGCGGTCCACCTGCTGCTTCACCCTCACTCTCCCCTCACTTATGTTGATGTCACAGAGGCCTTCTACTGCTTAGCTTCACCTCTCATTGCCAAAGTTCCCTTTGATCCGATCCTGTTCTCCTTCTCTTGATCCGGCTTTCCTCCATTTCCTCTTGGTCTTCACCCCCTAGCTCGTGTTTTAATCCCATAGATCGTGTTCCCCTCCACTTGATCGTGTTCTCCTCCCCCTATTTCGCGTTCTCATTCCATTGATCGTGTTATCCTCCCCATGATTGTGTTCTAAACCCCATAGCACGTGTTACCCTCCCCTTGATCGTGTTCTCCTTCCCTTAGCACGTGTTCTCATCCCATTGATCATGATATCCTCCTCTTGATCATGTTTTCCTGCCCTTAGTTCGCGTTCTCATCCCATTGATCGTCTTATCCTTACCTTGATTGTGGATTGTGGTATCCATTATAATTATGGTCAAATTTATTCATTTGATATATCACGGAATAGTGATTTCTGTATGTATCGAACTGAGTTAGGTTGAGTATAAATAGGAGGTGTCACGTATGGGCCAAGTAGGAAGATGCTTTTTTTTATTGTTTTTAGATAGCCAATACTTTCCACAGCCAGGCTGTTTACTCATCCTTGCTGATAAGCAACAATAAATGTTATACAGGTGGAAATGTTAAATGAATATCGACAAGGAAATATACTCCATAATTCACCTATTCCGTATAATGTGAGGGAAGTGTATTAGCAATGATTTGATGTTGGCAGTGTCGGAGGACGTGTGGGACGTGGAGGGGGCGGTCCACCTGCTGCTTCACCCTCACTCTCCCCTCACTTATGTTGATGTCACAGAGGCCTTCTACTGCTTAGCTTCACCTCTCATTGCCAAAGTTCCCTTTGATCCGATCCTGTTCTCCTTCTCTTGATCCGGCTTTCCTCCATTTCCTCTTGGTCTTCACCCCCTAGCTCGTGTTTTAATCCCATAGATCGTGTTCCCCTCCACTTGATCGTGTTCTCCTCCCCCTATTTCGCGTTCTCATTCCATTGATCGTGTTATCCTCCCCATGATTGTGTTCTAAACCCCATAGCACGTGTTACCCTCCCCTTGATCGTGTTCTCCTTCCCTTAGCACGTGTTCTCATCCCATTGATCATGATATCCTCCTCTTGATCATGTTTTCCTGCCCTTAGTTCGCGTTCTCATCCCATTGATCGTGTTATCCTTACCTTGATTGTGGATTGTGGTACCCATTATAATTATGATCAAATTTATTCATTTGATATATCACGGAATAGTGATTTCTGTATGTATCGAACTGAGTTAGGTTGAGTATAAATAGGAGGTGTCACGTATGGGCCAAGTAGGAAGATGCTTTTTTTTATTGTTTTTAGATAGCCAATACTTTCCACAGCCAGGCTGTTTACTCATCCTTGCTGATAAGCAACAATAAATGTTATACAGGTGGAAATGTTAATTGAATATCGACAAGGAAATATACTCCATAATTCACCTATTCCGTATAATGTGAGGGAAGTGTATTAGCAATGATTTGATATTGGCAGTGTCGGAGGACGTGTGGGACGTGGAGGGGGCGGTCCACCTGCTGCTTCACCCTCACTCTCCCCTCACTTATGTTAATGTCACAGAGGCCTTCTACTGCTTAGCTTCCCTTCTGATTTACTGCACAGATCACTTCTGTTTTCCAACAAGGTGAGTTAACTATTAATATTATGTTCGGGTCATTCTTGTGGTGAGAAGTTTCACGATAAAAAGTATAAATGATCACAATAGTAGCAACAATAGTAATCTCTTCTGGATAATATATAAGAAACGTTATATAGATGCAATGAGGTTTGTCGAATTGCCCCTTTAAAAGAATGTCAGATAGCAAGGTGACCCTCACGAACTTGGTGGTATGGGACCAGAAGAGTCTCTGGAATTCCACTATTATGTGACCTTTGTAATCTAAATACAAAAAAGAGAGAGATGTCTGTCCAATGTCAAAGGCAATACGCTTGCATAGCCTCACCCAGTTTTGTAAAGTGATTACCGAGGTGTATATGTCCAACACAGTCGGATTGGGTCTGCTTTATTATCTAACTATAAAGTGGTCGGCTCCCATTGTCACCACCATCAAGTTGGTGGAAACTCTGGCACTATGTTAATGACGTAAAATATTCAATTCCCAGGCATGTTTCCAGGTTGTGTTGACATAGGCTGGGATCCAGCACGGATGTATCGACATTAGATTAATGATGCCCGTCTTACCAAGCACTTGGTTGATCCGGGTACCAGGTTGATCTGGGCACTTGATCGATCCGGGCACCAGGTTGATCTAGGTGCTGGTTTGATTAGGGAACTGGGCTAATTTGGGTACTAGGTTGATATCGGAATTGGGTTGATATGAGCAATGGGTTGATATGGGCATTGAGTTACTCTGAGCACTGGGTTGATCTGGGCACTGGGCTGATCTGGGGTCTTGGGTTGATCTTGGCACTGGATTGTCTTGGCACTGGGTTGTCTTAGCATTGGGTTAGTCTGGAAACCAGGATGATCTGAGCACTGTGTTGATCTGGGTACTGAGTTAGACTGGGAACCGGGATGATCTGAGCACTGTGTTGATCTGGTCACTGGGTTAGTCTGGGAACCGGGATGATCTGGGCACTGGGTAGATATGCGTACTTGGTTAGTGTCAAAGAAACCTGAAGTACAATGTGTAGTGTCACAGTAATCTGACGTACGAAGAGTAGCGTCACAGTGACCTGACGAACCAATGACCTATCACACAACGTCAGGTGTCAGAGTGACCTGATGCACCCAGTGTAGCGTCACAGTTACCTGACAAATTGTCGTTTCACAATGACCTGACGTTCCAGGTGTTGCGTCACATTGACCTGACGTACCAAGTGTAGCGTCACAGTTACCTGACGTTCGAAGTGTAGCGTCACAGTGACCTGACGTACCAATGTAATGTCACAATGACCTGACGTACCAAGTGTATCGTCACAATGTCCTGACGTACTAAGTGTAACGTCACAGTGACCTGACGTACCAAGCGTAGTGTCACAATGACCTGACGTACCAAGTGTAGTGTCACAATGACCTGACGTACCAAGTGTAGTGTCACAATGACCTGACGTACGAAGTGTAGTGTCACTATGACATGACGTACCAAGTGTAGCGTCACAGTGACCTGACGTTCCAAGTGTAGTGTCACAATGACCTGACGTACCAAGTGTAGTGTCACAATGACATGACGTACCAAGTGTAGTGTCACAATGACATGACGTACCAAGTGTAGCGTCACAGTGACCTGACGTACCATGTGTATCGTCACAATGGCCTTATGTACCAATGTAGTGTCACAATGACCTGACGTACCAAGTGTTGCGTCACAATGACCTAACGTACTAATTGTTGCGTCACAATGACCTGACGTACCAATTGTTGCGTCAAAATGACCTGACGTACCAAGTGTAGCGTCAAAGTGACCTCAAGTTCGAAGTGTAGCGTCACATATACCTGATGTACCAAGTGTTGCGTCAAAATAACCAGACGTACGAAGTGTAGCGTCACAGTTACCTGACGTACAGAGTGTAACATCAGAACGACCTGACGTGTCAAGTTGAGCGTCACAGAAATCTGACGTAACAGATGGAATAAGTTGTAACAGGTCCGGACTTGGGACAGTTCTAACAGGTTGAGTGTCCGACAAAGTAGAGTCTAGGGACTTTTGTAACAAGTAGCGTCATAGCAGTGAGTCTTCCACATTGGTGTGAACATCAGATGGTGTTTTATCAAGAAGTAGAAAGAGGGTTAATAATTAATCAATTTTAGTAATTATAGTTAATTTAAGTTCGTTCAAGGGAAATATTTTTATGATGTTTACAGTCCAGAGACTGATGTTTTAAGAAGAATTCACGATATTATTAGCTGGTGAGGTTAATGGTGACATATTGCAATGATTTCCTCGTGTTCTTCTGAGGGAAAAATCCACGGCAATCTCGTTTTCTTTGAGTTATCTTGTTAGTAGTAAATAAACAGGAAGAATATTTGTCAAATGTATTGAAAGTTAATAAATGGGGTTGTTTTTCCGATAAGTACACCACCTGGAGTATTAAACTCTACCTCTATGATAACTTACAGGTACTACAACCTAGTGTATTATACGCTACCGCTATGATAGCCTTACAGGTACTAACTTCTGTATGGTGTATTATACACTACCTCTTTGATAACATTACAAGTACTACCACCTAGTGCATTATGCACTACCACTATGAAAAGCCATACAGGTTCCACCACCAGGTGTATTATTCTCTTTCACTATGATAACATTAGAGCTACTTCAACCTGTTGTATTATACAATTTCTCTATGATAATCTTAGAGGAACTACCACATGGTGTATTATATACTACCTCTATGATTTACTTACAGGTACTACTACATGGTGAATTATACACTACACCTGTATGAGAACAGATGAAGAACTGCAGGAATAAATTATCACGAAGACCTACAGCAGGTGATTGGGGGTCAACAGCTGCAGCAGGTGTCTGTGGGTCAACAGTGGCAGCAGGTGTCTGAGGGTCACCTGCTCCAGCAGGTGCCTGTGGGTCAACAGCTGCAGCAGGTGTCTGTGGGTCAACAGCTGCAGCAGGTGTCTGAGGGTCACCAGCTCCAGCAGGTGTCTGTGGGTCAACAGTTCCAGCAGGTGCCTGTGGGTCAACAGAGGCAGCAGGTGTCTGAGGGTCAACAGCAGCAGCAGGTGTCTGAGGATCAACAGCGGCAGCAGGTGTCTGTGGGTCAACAGCTCCAGCAGGTGTCTGTGGGTCAACAGCAGCAGCAGGTTCCTGTGGGTCAAAAGCGGCAGCGGGTGTCTGAAGGTCGACAGCTCCAGCAGGTGTCTGTGGGTCAAAAGCGGCAGCGGGTGTCTGAGGGTCAACAGCGGCAGCAGGTGTCTGTGGGTCAACAGTGGCAGCAGGTGTCTGTAGGTCAACAGCGGCAGGTGTCTGTGGGTCAACAGCGGCAGCAGGTGTCTGTGGGTCAACAGCGGCAGGTGTCTGAGGGTCAACAGCGGCAGCAGGTGTCTGTGGGTCAACAGCGGCAGCAGGTGTCTGAGGGTCAACAGGGGCAGCAGGTGTCTGAGGGTCAACAGCGGCAGCAGGTGTCTGAGGGTCAACAGGGGCAGCAGGTGTCTGAGGGTCAACAGCGGCAGCAGGTGTCTGTGGGTCAACAGCGGCAGCGGGTGTCTGTGGGTCAACAGCGGCAGCAGGTGTCTGTGGGTCAACAGGGGCAGCAGGTGTATGTGGGTCAACAGCGGCAGCGGGTGTCTGTGGGTCAACAGCGGCAGCAGGTGTCTGTGGGTCAACAGCGGCAGCAGGTGTCTGAGGGTCACAGCGGCAGCAGGTGTCTGTGGGTCAACAGCGGCAGCAGGTGTCTGTGGGTCAACAGGGGCAGCAGGTGTATGTGGGTCAACAGCGGCAGCGGGTGTCTGTGGGTCAACAGCGGCAGCAGGTGTCTGTGGGTCAACAGCGGCAGCAGGTGGCGTCAGGTCAACATAGAACACAGAAGGTCATCCACAGCGAGACTCTTCATCTTACTCAAGAACAACTAAGAATCATCAATCATAAAATAAAAGCTAATCATGTAAGTAACGTCCTTTAGTTTGCACTTTCTGCCAGTAATGTAAGTAACGTAACAATGTGTGTGTACTTACTGAAGACAGTCATGTAAGTAACGCCATAATGTATGTACTTACAGCCAGTCATGTAAGTAACGTCACTACGTGTGCACTTACAAAAGCCATTCAAGTAAGTAGCATCATTCCGTGTGTACTTAGATCCATTCATGAAAGTAACTTCGCAATGTGTGTTCCTACAGCTAGTCATGTAAGTAACTTCGCAATGTGTGTTTTTACTGTCGGTCATATAAGTAACGTTACTACTTGTGAACTTACAGAAGACAGTCATATAAGTAACGTCACTACGTGTGTACTTACAGTAAACACCGGGTTGTACAGTTACAGTACCGGGTTGAGAAGAATGTTATAATTGTTGTCCAGATTGTGAAGAATGATATAATTCAAGCAGGTAATGTTGACCAGACCACACACTAGAAGTTGAAGGGACGACGACGTTTCGGTCCGTTCTGGACCATTCTCAAGTCGATTGAGAATGGTCCAGGACGGACCGAAACGTCGTCGTCCCTTCATCTTCTAGTGTGTGGTCTGGTCAACATACTTCAGCCACGTTATTGTGACTCATCGCCTGCAAGCAGGTAATATTATAATCAAGCAGATAATTGTTGTCAGGTTATGAATGATGCTAAAATAATTGTCATGTTGTGAATGATGTCATAATTGTTGTCCAGGTTTCAATGGATGTTATATTTCCCGTCCATGTTGTGAATGACTGTATTATTGTTGTCAAGGTTGTGAATGATGATATAATAATTGCCTGAACTTGAGGATGTTATAATTGTTGTAAGGCTGTGAATTATGTTATAACTGGTGGTTCAGGTTATGAATTATATTTTTTAATTTGTTGTCTAGGGTCTGAAACCTAGAATAATAGATATGCTAATTGTCAATGACATTAAAGATGGTTGTCCAGTTTGTGAATAATGTTATAATTATTGTCCAGGTTGTGAAGATCGACGCCTTTGCAGGAGCAGGCAAGACTACAACCCTGCGGAAGTTGTGCCAAGAGCGACCACACACAAGGTTTCTCCTGCTTGTCCCCACTAAGTCACTCGAAGAACAATGTTCACAAACATTCCCCATCAATGTTACGGTGAACACTGCTCAGTCTATGGCTTTAGCACAAATTGGAACAAAGTAAGTTGAGCATGCTGGTTACAATCATACTATTTGGCTATCCGGTGGCTACATTCACACTACAGGGTGCATGGTGGCTACAATCACACTACAGGGCTGCCTGGTTGCTACATTCACACTACAGGGCTGCCTGGTGGCTACAATCACACTACAGGGCTGTGTGGTGGCTACATTCACACTACAGGGTGCCTGGTGGCTACACTCACATTACAAGGCAGCCTGGTGGCTACACTCACACTACAGGGCTGCCTGGTGGCTACACTCACACTATAGGGGCTGCCCGATGGCTACACTCACACTATAGGGCTGCCTGGTGGCTACACTCACACTATAGGGCTCCCTGGTGGCTACACTCACACTATAGGGCTGCCTGGTGGCTACACTCTCACTACAGGGCTGCCTGGTGGCTACACTCACATTACAGGGCTGCCTGGTGGCTACACTCACACTACAGGGCTGCCTGGTAGCTACTCTCACACTACAGGGCTGCCGGGTGGCTACACTCACATTACAGGGCTGCTTGGTGGTTACACTCACACTATTGGGCTGCCTGTTGGCTACACTCACATTACAGGGCTGCCTGGTGGCTACACTCACACTATAGGGCTGCCTGGTGGCTACACTCACATTACAGGGCTGCCTGGCGGCTACACGCAGACTATAGGGCTGCCTGGTGACTACACGCACAGTATTGGGCTGCCTGGTGGCTACACTTACACTATAGGGCAGCCTGGCGGCTACACCCACACTATAGGGCTGCCTGGTGGCTACACGCACATTATAGGGCTGCCTGGTGGTTACACTCACACTATAGTGCTGCCTGGTAGCTACACTCACACTATAGGGGCTGCCTGATAGCTACACTCACACTATAGGGCTGCCTGGTGGCTACACTCACACTATAGGGCTACCTGGTGGCTAAACTCACACTATAGTGCTGCCTGTTGGCTACACTCTCACTGCAGGGCTGCCTGGTGGCTACACTCACATTACAGGGCTGTCTGGTGGCCACACTCACACTACAGGGCTGCCGGGTGGCTACACTCACATTACAGGACTGCCTGGTGGTTACACTCACACTATTGGGCTGCCTGGTGGCTACACTCACATTACAGGGCTGCTTGGTTGCTGCACTCATACTATAGGGCTGGCCTGGTGGCTACACCCACACTATAGGGCTGCCTGGCGGCTACACTCACATTACAGGGCTGCCTGGTGGTTACACTCACACTATAGGGCTGCCTGGTGGTTACACTCACACTATAGGGCTGCCTGGCGGCTTCACTCACACTATAGGGCTGCCTGGTGGCTACACGCACACTAGAGCCTCAAACTAAAGCTCTGGGTGTTTAAGATTATCTGAACCTAACACTTGGCAGTGCTGTTGTCGCGTGTTTGATCTTAACTCCGTCTCTCTTCTTGGCCTTGGAAATGTAATAGTCATATACGAACCTGACTGATCTACAGTTGATGGCAGTTGTACTAAAGCAACTTCCTGCTGTTCTCCAGGTTCATGAGGAAACTATTCGCCCGCACCAGTCTTCATCAATGTGATGGACAAAACAAATTTATCTTAATATTTCAAGAAATATGACATTACAGTGTTTGGATTAGGGATTTCAAAAGAGCAACAAATCTTTATGGTTGGTTTGGAAGAAATTATTATTCAATAATGTTTTGTTCTTTTGTTTTTCAGGTTTTCGTCAATTAATAAATTGGAGGACACATTTGGTCTGATTGATATATCTAAGTTCATCGACTTATGTAACCAGTCAAAAACCAGGTAAGACCAGCAAAGGCAATGAACAGTAGGATGTGTTGAAATATGGTCACTAAATTACTACATTATTTTCTCAATGTCTAATTTAAATGTCATCACAAACATTAGAGAATTGATGTGTGAAAGTCTGGTATAATATTATGTTTCATGTTGATCATTTAAGTCATTGGACACTTAACTCCCTTGGAATTAATTATCTGTATGTATGACAGCTATCTGTATAGCTTATGAGTGAAACACTGCCTCTCCTGTATGTATAGTAGCTGATTGTACAGCTTAATAGGGACACACGTACTGTTTGTCCTACATGAATGACAGCTGCTATTACAGCTTAATAGTGGCACACTGTATATCTTGCATATACAGCTTAACGATATACTGCATGTATGACAGCTTCACAGTGACACACTGCATGTATGATAGCTGCTTGTACGGCTTAACAGTGACACACTGTATGTCCTGCTTGTATGACACCTGCTTGTACGGCTTAACAGTGACACACTGTATGTCCTGCACTTATGACACCTGCTTGTACGGCTTAGCAGTGATACACTGCATGTCGAGCATGTATGGCAGCTGCATGTACAGCTTAACAGTTATACACTGCATTTCCTGCATTTATGACATCTACTGTCATACATGCAGGGAATCACTGCATGTCCAGCATGTATGATACCTGCTTTTACGGCTTAACAGTGACACTGTATGTTCTGCATGAATAACAGCTGCTTGTACGGCTTAACTGTGATACACTGCATGTCCAGCATGTATGACAGCTGCTTGTACAGCTTAATAGTGACACACAACATGTATAGCTGGAAAAACCCTTTCCAGCTATACAACCGGTATAGCTGGAAAAACCAGCTATACAACCGGTATAGCTGGAAAAACCCTTTAGGATTTGTCTTCGCTTGCTCTGCTATGCGAACTTCAAAGTTTCTTTTTGCTTTCTTTATCTCTTTTTTAGTATTTCTAACCAGTTGTACGAATTCCTGTTCTAAACTGACTTCCCAATTCTTAATCCTTTTTGTACCACGCTCTCTTTTTACCTATAAGGTTCCTCAGATCCTTTGTTATCCACTTTGGATTATTAGTATTCAATCTATTCAATTTATATGGTATACTACATTCCTGGGCTTTGCTTAGAATATTTTTAAATAGGTTATATATTTGAATCCACATCGACAACCCATTTTACGTCACCTATCGCTGGGTTCACGTCTTGCTCCAAGACAGGCCCACACCCTATTCCCAAAACTTTCCAATCTATTTGACCCAAAAAATTTCTTAGGCTATTGAAATCAGCTTTTCGAAAGTGAGGCACTAACAGAATTTTCTCCTACAGATATATTCCATTCAATGCTAAACCTGATTTCTTCATGATCACTGTTCCCTAGCTCACTCCCTATTTCGATGTCCTTAATTTGTGTTTCCCTGTTAGTTTACACTAAATCTAAATATTATTTCCCCGCGTTGGTTCCTTAATGTGTTGCGCAAGAAGCAATCGTCAATTAATTCTAGAAAATCTTCTGCTTCATTATTCCCTGTTTTGTTTAACCAGTTTATTCCACTAAAATTAGAGTCACCCATGACATAAATACTGTTAGATATAGATGCTCTAGATATTTCATCCCATAGATGCTTTGCTTCCATTCTGTCTAAATTTGGTGGCCTATATATAACTCCTATTATAATATTATTTGCTTTTTCGTTTAATTCCATCCAAATAGTTTCTGTATGTGGCTCAGTTTTGAAAACTTTCTTTGAGACTACATTTCAAATTGTCCCTAACATATATGGCTACTCCCCTCCTCGTCTAATATATCTATCTGTGTGAAATAGTTTTAATACATTTATTTGATATTCACAATCTTTAGCACAAAACGTTCTATCCAAATATCATATCTGGGAATCTCCCACAACTAAAGTTCGCTTAGGTACTTCCTTTACTCTCTGAGGGGCCTGCGTTTCATTGCTTTCCCTTTCGCGTGATCTGCAGTCTCACCACAGCACTCGTCCTCCAATATGACAAATGAATTAGAAGTTCTTAGGGTGTCTGTAGGCGGCTTTATCAAAGTCTTCTTCTTCCCCTGAACTTTACAACTTTCCAAGACGAGATCTTTTTACTACTGGTCTCCTTCGTTTCTTCTTGTTGTCGTTTCAGCTGTAGTACCTCCTCCCGTAAAGAGTCCAACTCTGTCTTCAGGGCTCCAACTAGAGTCATCAGGTCCCTCACTACAACTTCCATATTGCTATGATAATATAACTACACTTAGGAGCTCCGGCTAACACACCCTCTCACCCTTACACAACTAGTGTATTATACCACTAGGGTATAATACTATATATACCACTATACCACAAAACCAAGATAATACTAAACTCGTTTTTTAGACCACTAGGGTATTTCACCACTGGTTTATTACAAAAGTAGGTTTTAAACCACTAGGTTATTAAGCAAATAGATTATTACACCACTAGGGTATTACACCACAAGGTTACTACACCAGCAGGATTTTACACCAATAGATTATTACACCACTAGGTTGAACAAATCCATTCTGCTCGGGTGCAGGGGGGGGGGGGATTGTGTAAAAGCCTGGTTTGTGCCTCGGAAAGGCTACGGGATCCAGTAAGTTCAGTACAACTTCGGTTTCAACCCATTTTACCCTGTCGTAGCTCAGTCGATTAAGGCAGTGTCTGAGATGCTCCCAGACGCAGGTTCGAATCCTCGTCACTGCCCTTGTGGATTTGTTCATTTGATGCATCACGTTAGTGTGATCTCTGTGTGTGACCACTAGGTTATTACTCTACATGATTCTTACACCACTAGGTTATTACTCTACATGGTTCTTACTCCACTAGGCTATTACTCTACATGGTTCTTACACCACTAGGCTATTACTCTACATGGTTCTTACACCACTAGGCTATTACTCTACATGGTTCTTACACCACTAGGCTATTACTCTACATGGTTCTTACACCACTAGGTTATTTCATCACTATGCTATTACACAACTAGCTTATTACGCCAATTGGTTATTATGCCACTAGGTTATTACACTTCCAGCTTACTACACCTCTTGGCTATTACACCACTAGGTTACTACTCAATTAGGTTATTGCACTTCGAGGTTAGTACATTAATAGGTTATTAATCCAATAGGTTATTACTACTCTAGGTTATTATACCACCAGCTTATTTCACTACTACTCCATTTGGTTATTACACCTCAAGGTTATTACTCCACTAAATTATTACAATACTAGATTATTTCACCACTAGGATATTACACCATTATGTTATTACTCCACAAGGTTATTACACTACTAGCTTATTACACCGCTTGGGTATTCTCCGCAAGGTTCTTTCACCACTAGGGTTATTACCCAACTAGTGCATTATACCACTAGGGAATTACAAAACCAAGTTAATACTAAACTCGGTTTTAGACCACTAGGGTATTTCACCACTAGGTTATTACACCACAAGGTTGTCTCACTACTAGTATATTTCATTACTTGTTTATTACACAGCTAGGTTTTTAAAGCACTAGGATTTTATTTAAAATATTATAAATTATATATAACTATTAAGCCACTATATTATTACACCACTAGGTTATTACACAATTAGAATATTACATCACTAAATAATTTCACCACTAGGTTATTACACTACTAGATTATTACACCACTATGTTATTACACTACTAGAATATTACACATTAGGTTATTAAAAAAGATTATTACACATTAGGTTATTAAACTAGATTATTACACCTCTTTGTTATTACACAATTAGGTTAATATACCACTAGGGTAATACACTACTAGATTATTACACTACTAGAGTAATACACTAGATTATTGCACTACTAGAGGCTACACTCAGACTACAGGGCACCCTGGTGGCTACTCTTACTTCAAGGCTGCGTGATGGCAACATTCACACTAAAGGGTTCTTGGTGGCTACAGTCACGTTACAAGGCTCCCTTTTGGCTACACTCAACCTTCAAGGCTGCCTGGTCGGCTACGTTCACACTACAGGGTCTCCTTTGTGGCTACACTCACACTCCAGAGCTGCAACGTGGCTATACTCACACTACAGGGCTCCCTTGTGGCTACACTCTCACTCCAGAGCTGCCATTTGGCTACACTCACACTACAGGGGCTCCCTTGTGGCTACACTCACACTCCAGAGCTGCCTAATGGCTAAACACGCATTACAGGGCTGCGTGGTGGCCACACTCACACTACAGGTCTGCCTGGTACCTATACTCACACTACAGGTCTACCTGGTAGCTATATTCACACATCAAGGTTGCCTTGTGGCTATACACAAACTTCAGTGCTGTCCGGTGGCTACACTCATATTACAGGGCTCCCTGGTGGCTACACTCATATTACAGGGCTCCCTGGTGGCTACACTCACATTAAGGTGCTGCCCGGAGGCTATATTCACATTTCAGTGCTCCTTGTTTGCTGCACTCACATTATAAGGCTGCCTGTTGGCAACACTCACACCACAATGCTGCCTGTTGGCTTCACTCATACGTCAAGGCTACATTGTGACTACACTCACACTACAAGGTCGCCTGGTGGCTACAATCACACTACAGGGGCTGCCTGGTGGCTTCATTCACATTACAGGGCTGTCTAGTGGCTACACATTACAGCCCCGTTCCTGTGCTAGGTTAGTCCACTACGGGCTCACCATATCCCGTGCTACTTGGAACTTTTTGTTCCCTGCAGATGAATCTTAAACAATAACAGCAGAGCCTACACTCACTATATAGAGCTGCCTGGTGACAACACTCAGACTTTTTTGCTGTTGTTGTTTTAGATTCAGCTTTTCAGAACTAGTACCAAGTAGCACGGGCTATGGTGAGCCCGTAGTGGACTTACCTGGCACAGGAGCGGGGCTGTAACCGCTTTCTTTCTTGCTGTCTGGTGTCCACATTCCCACTACAGGGCTGCTTGGTTGCTACACTCACTGTTACAGTCACTTAGGACCAGTAACCGGGTTCCTGATGGAAGAACCTCTTTCAGTGTATCCGACCCCAAGTCAGTAGTACGCTCTTAGGAATTGGTTATATTGTGCAATAGAGAAAAGGGGGATGAACAAAACACTATTTCCTTTACCAATATATTTACACTTTCACCAATAAAATATTTGAATAAATAGACTATTACTATACTTATTTACAATAGTGTCACTTGCACACACGACACACAAAACGCACACTATGCAGTATTCGTCAACCCCAGTGTTTCCACCACCTAGTACCTCGTCCACACGTACTGAGAAACATTAGCGAGTTCACCTTATACGTGGGCCAGTCCACCGACACAGTATCACGAG